>NC_050573.1:341775036-341956699 GCF_011100635.1 Trichosurus vulpecula
GTCCTTCTCCACTTAGCCTTAACTGGATTTTAGGCAAAGGGTTTACTGAGATAAACTAGCAAGAAGAGCAATTTTAAAAAATAAACCCAATTTGAGGTGGGTATATATAGAGTCCCACTCCTCTTTCACAACAAAGTCAATTAAACTGAATCTAAACATAAAAGCACAAAAGTAATGAGGTATACATGTAAAGGACCCATGTGGCAAAAGAGGACTCTGGATTACTGGAAGTCCCTTTTTTCCTTCATAAATTTGCATAAAGTTTCCTTTAGGTGTAGTTCTCTGCTCTTTTAAGTACTGTAGCCTTATGACATCCAGAGCTTACACAATTCTCCACCTTCAAATCTCATGCTGTCATAAATTTATTTATTCTCAGAGCTGACTATCCTTCTGCATAAATTCAGATAGGAATATCTTACATGCATCATTTTTTAAATTAATTACCATACAGAAAAGGAAATGTGTAGTCAAATGCTATGGTTTCAAAACACCTTGGTTCCAGGCTTGGCAGTACTAGTTCATTGGTTTGTCTTATTCTTTCATCCAGTCACATGTTTTTTTTTTTCCTTCGTGTGTATCTTTATTCAATAACAATTTTAATTTTCTCAAGTTGTTAAGAAATTATTGGCATCTAGTTCGCATTTCTGATTAATGAATCAGGTAGTCAATTTAAGATTTTATTAACTGGAATGGGATGAGAGAAGGAGGAGGAGAAGGAGGAATAAGAAGAAGAAAAGGAAGAAGAAGGAGGAGGATGAGGAAGAGGAAGAAGAGGAGGGGGAGAAGAAGAAGAAATCGTTATAATTTATAAATATATGGGGTATCATTTAATCCTCATAAAAACTTTTAAGAAAGTAAGGTGCCATTATTATTTTCATTTTTAAGATGAAGGAACTGACAGAGAGAGAATTAAAGTGACTTGCCCAGAGTTACACAACCAGTAATTGCCTGAAGCAGGATTTGAATTCCGATCTTCCTGACTCCAAGTCCAACATTCCCTAACACAAGCATATCTGCTCAAACTTCATGCCTTGGTTCTCTTTTCAACTTTCCATTTCCTGAATGCTACTTCCCATCTCCTGCTTCCCAACATTTCTCTATCTCATACTGCAATAATGGAACATATTCATTAACCCTTCCTCCAACATCTCTCCAGCTCTAAGAATAACACTCTCATGAAACATTCCTTCAAGGTTTTCCCCCCTCTAAGTTAGAAAAGAAGTTCCAGTATCATAATAAGCATAATAAACTTTGAGCCAGGAGACCTGGGTTTGAGTACTGTGATCTTGCAAAAGAATGTCGCCCTCTCTGGGCCTCAGTTATCTCATCTATAAAATTAGTTTTTAGACTAGATGACTTCTAGGGTCCCTTCTTGTTCTGACATCCTGTGATCCCTCATTTCATTTTGTAGCTCTCTTCTTCACTTAATATATTCTATTGTGTATTGTAATATTTAAATAAATCTTATCTCTCTCAATAGAGAAAGGGCAGACACTCTTTGGAAGTCATCTTATTATTTTCCATAGCTTAAATCATAATGTCTTGCACTCAAGAGATGCTTAAAGAAATTTTTGTTGAATTGAAATTAACTAAAAACCAAGCTTAAATTTCCTCTTTCTCCATCAGATTCCTCAGAGAACTCTAGCCCCCCACTAATCTGTCTCTATAGCACTTACATGCTGCACTATGTGCTTTGTCACCACATCCTTCAGTAAAATTACACTCCAAAATAACACTAAGAATGAGAGCATATTGATAATTTTGCATTTGTTGTTCTTGTTTTGCCACTTGTTGTTCTTTAACTTAGGTTTCCAGAAGCCAGTAAAGCAAACAGACTATTTTCTTCTAAGAAAACCAAGTATCCAGGGGACAAGATATCTTGAGGCACCAGGCTTCAGAATTATAGCAGAAACTGATTTGACTGAAGCAATGGCCAGTAAGAGGTACTCAGTAAATTCTCTATTACCTGGATGACTGATTAAACATATCATGAGTATGAGGACCAAATCTTTCCTCAAAACACAGATTGATAAATCTACCTTCTCTTAACTGATGATAACAGCATAAAATTCAAAGTCTAAAAATATTCAAAGGAAGGTTCACATTATGGAAATTTACAGATATGATCACAGGTTCTCAATATGCAACCATGGCAATTCTGCTGCAGTGTCATGCCCCTGGCAAATAAATGCTTCCAGGACTGTGATTTCTTGACAGTAAAGAGGACCATTTCCAATAGGTGCTATTTCTAAAATCCCATCAGAACAATAGAGGATGTCTTTCAGGAGTGAAATAACAAAGAGCTGATAAAGCTTATACCATTGGAGAAATGAAAGAAGCACCTCAATACTTTGCCTACAGATGCCTAGAATTCTCATTAAACAATTGGCAAAATTTCCATATCAAATAGTAAAATGTTTCAGCTTTTTGCACAAAGAATGGAAGCAACAAGGTTGTAAAATCAAAGAGCAAGGAAAGTAAATTCAGAATTGTGCTCTTTGTACTATCACTGATCAGCCAGAACAGAGAAAGAGTTAGAATATGCGTTATGTTGCATTCAAATGCAATAAACTCGCAGAGTCCCATTTGCTGATAGGTACATTTTATATAAATTATTGTATCTATGTCAGAATTCAGTGAAATTGGTTGGGAGGGGGGCGGGGATAGGGTTTTAATCCAAGGTTGGTTTCCTTTTAATACTGAATACTCTACTAGACTAAATCTTTAAAGATATTAGGAAGGACACTGGATTTGTAGTCAGAGAAAGTAGGTTCAATTTCCATTTCAGCTACTTAGCTTTTCTGGGCCTCAGCTTCTTCATCTGTAAATTGTGGGAATGAGGGCTATATATTTCCTCAGTTCCCCTAATGCTCTAAGTTCTGAATGTCTTCTTAAATATTGAAAGGAAATAAGGAGTGTGTCATATTATAGATTACTGGATTTGGAGTCAGAAAAACCTTGTTCAAATCCCATCTCCTAACAAATGCTAGTTCTACAACTGATGTAGAAGGCATAAAGCCTCAGTTTCCTCATTTGTAAAGTCAAATCCCCCAGTTGGATACTTCCTCCTGTGAAGCAGGTCACATCCCACCCATGCCTGCTTTCAATGTACTTCTCCTTCCATAAGGTCATCATAGGAGATTCACCAAAACAAAGTCCACATCTGTAAAATGGGAGTCAAAGTATATTTTTATATATAGTATATATATGTATATATGTATGTATTATATATGTATACATAATATATATATATATCATATCACAAGGTTCTCATGAGGTTCTCCTAACACAATGTGTGTCAAGTCCACTTTGTAAAGCTTACAGGATTATACAAATATCAGTTGTTATCATCATATAATTGTTTTAATATTCCATAGAGCAACGATCAAAACTTCAATTAAGGATTGTACTTACTCTAACCCTGATCACAGCTTCTCTTTGTTTTAGGATGTTGTCTCAGAAAGCTTTGTAGCTGGGACATTCATGATCAAATGACACTTCCAGCAATCATGGAATCACATAATTTGGTATCTAGAAGAAATCCCAGCCACTATCTACTCTAACCCAATGGGAAATTTTGAACTTTGGCAGATAAGTTTTTCTCAGTTGACAGACATGCGTCTGTCATTAGGCACGTGATCAAAATCTTTCCAGCTTGGTGGGGCCTGATAGAGTCATTGTTTTACTTTCATAATCTTCCAGAACCCAGAGTTATCTTCACACTTTGCTGAGGCATTAAAAGGGAAATTGACCAGGGGAAGTTTGGGATTGGAAAACATAATGATGAAGGTGATTCTGCTGTCCCTCCTTGTAGTCCTTCAAAAAGATAAATCACAAAATGCATTCCTAAACAAATGAGAGCTTTTGCCCTCTCCGTACTACTTCTTGCCTTTATTAGCCTGGAGAAACCAGGGTCACCTATTTAAAGAAGTGCTCCTGACACATTGTATACATTAATTTGACTCCTGACACTTAGACTATGGTTACAAAATGGAAACCTAGGAGCACATCAGTTTTGTGGACACAGTTATCTTCAAGCCATCAAAATTCCTTGGCAAGGTCGGATTTAATATTTAATGAGCCAGGCATAATCTTTTCAAGGTTTTTTGGAGTGACTATATTATTCAGACATATACTACAGACAGAACATATACTGTTCAAGCATAGTAAGGTCCAGATAAAACTAAAAACAGGATTTTATTATTAAATTTTCAGAAAATTAATTTTTAAAATGCTGCCTTAAGTGAAGAATGCTATACTTAACAAAATTACCATCAATGTCCACTTTTTATTGAGGACCTTTATGGATAAGTATAGGAAAAGAAACTGGTAATTTCATCAGTGTAGGTAACTTCTTCTGCCAACGCAAGTGGTCAACTTCCCTATAACCTATGGCCTTACAGAACTATCTAGAGCTCTTGGCTTGCCAGAATCACACAGCCAGTAGGCATCAGAGATGAGACTTGAAACCAGATCTTGCTGTCTTTGAGACTAGCTTTCAACTTCTTGTTACGAGATTATATTATATTTTAGAATAGAAGGGTCCTTCAAGAATCTCTGAATTTGACAGATGAAGTAAAGATCTTAGTCAAGTGCTGTTTTAATGACACTGATGTTTGAAACCATTCACAGGAAGGCTTTCCTCACTTTTTTCCCACTTTCAGAAACCCACAATTTTTAAATAATGATAGTAGCTCATTCAGCACTTCATAGTACATAAATGACTTTCTTTTTTACCACCTGATAAGGTATGCTTTGTAAGTACTATTCTGATCTCATGGATGTGGAAATTGAAACTAGGATATTAAATGATTCGCCTATATTAACAGAGAGTAAATTGTGTAGGAAGAGAATTTTTCTGCATTGGTTTCATGACTGTTATTTCCTTAAGACATCAAGTCACATCAACAGCTAGAGCTTGCAGAATTTTGCTGAGACACCAAAATTTAGACCAGGTGATTAACTGGTTAGTAATAAGAGAATTTCTGGCTTAGGTTTATTACCTCTATTTACTTAAGATGACCATGTCACGTAACTAGGTAAAGCACTGGTGTTAATGGTGAGTCTGAAAAGTCCTTCTTTATTCCTAGTGTTGACTGAACAGTTCATAATATTACATGATACAGATCTATTCCTTCCACTATCAGTTCTTTAATGTGATGTGTAGATATTTACCATCCCCTTATACCCTCTGCAAAATTCCATTGCATTCAACCTGTCTTATAACTAAAACCTACAAGAATTTGGTGAAAGTGGCTGTTCCAGACCCATAGTTTTGTGTTTTGTTTTGTTTTTGTTGTTGTTGTTTAACATGGGTCTGTGCACAGCAAACAATAAACTGGTTATTAAAATGCCATTGAGTATTGACAAATATATTAGCAGCAGTACACATCAATAAATCTTTTGACAATTTTTACATCAGTTATATAGTCAAATCTAGAACCCAGATAATTATGAAAACAAATCATTATGCTGGGCAATGTTAGGTAACACAATGAATAGACAACTGGATCTGAAGTCAGAAAGACTTGAGTTCAAATTTGTTCTCAGATGCTTACTACATTTATGATTCTAGTGAAGTCATTTAACCTGTCTATCTCAGTTTTTCTTATATTTAAAATGGGGATAATAATATCTTTTACATCCCAGGGTTGTTGTGAGTATAAAATGAAATAATACTTGAAAAGCACTTTGCAAACTTTAAAGCATTGTATAAGTGCTAATTATTATTACCTCGTCTGTCTGATACTTAATGTAAAACCTGGGGAACATGACCTATTTCTTCCCCTGCAAATTTGTGTTATATATAATCTTCGTTTAAACTTCTGTATGACAGGATGCTAACCAACATAAATATTTTCAGCTTTCTTTCATTTCCTCCTTTTGTTGGGGAGAGGAGGAGTGAGCATATATTTTTTCATATGTATGTAAGCTTGTTGAATAGGTAAGGTTGAATATATCACAATTGCATCATCTTTATCCTTGTCTTTTCCTCTAATTTAATGTCTATGGGACAAAAGAACCAGAAAAACTTCATTATACACCAAACACTTATTCTCTTTTCCAAGTGGAGAGACAAGACAGCCTTGTTTTCTGTTTAGAATATAAGGAGAATGGTAGAAGATTACATCCACCATTGCTCTATAAAACAGGGGAAAAAACAGAGAAAGAGGAAAGCAAATCTTAGAAAGTTTGGCATGAGAATCACGTAAGTCATATAGTCTGAAGAGTATTCCTAGATCCGTCAGCAGGACCAAAGACACAGAAATGATGCTTATTTGTCAGTATTTCTATGAAATATGATTTAGTTTTCTCCCCAATGATAGTAGAACAATGTCTTTTGGGATCTAAAATTTTAGGCTTCATTTTTCTAGTTGAGAAGTGAAGGAACATGATATAGTATATTGTTTAGGGGGAAAATATAGTGTTTAAATCTACCCCTTTGTGATTAAAGATTATCTGCCCCTACCATGTCCCCTGACCTCAGTAATTCTCTAGGAAGGCTGGAGATGGCTAAAAGGTATTTTAGGTTGCCCCAGGTCCTTGATCTGCCCAAGGCATTCTTGTTTTGGGGTAACCACACCCAGAACTTATGATGGATCCACTCAAGGTTGTGTTTTAGCTTCACACAAATTTTATTGAATGTTTACAATTACTTATATCTATCACAATCCACATTGCATTCAAGTCTATGAGAACATTCTTGTTTAAATCCTATATAATGTGAACTTTCCAGAGCCTGGAGAGGGAGCCATACCATTTTTTCCACCTTGGGCTCTTATACTAAACGACCTAATAAATTTGTTCATAAACCTATTTCAGGTTTTGGGGTCTATTATAGGGAACAAAAGAAAATATTGTTGATAGATAGATATGCATGCATGTGTATTTTTTGTGTATTTATGTGTGTATGTTACAGGTGTGGGTATATGTATATGTACATGAACATTCAGCCCATACACATTTATCAAGTGAGAAAACATCTTTATTGTTTACTAGGCGTGAACAAGGCCTAGACACCCTCTTCAGTCAAGGATATTTAAATCAGATATGACAGGGAATGTGTTCCCATTGGATATAGAGATTTGGTAAGACTTTATGACCAGTATAAATCCAAGAAGCAAGTCCAGAATTCAAGAAATTTGAGCAAAAGGAAAGAAAGAGGGCATTTCAATTAAACCACCTGAGAAACAGTTGCTTGATGGGGAAGCTCATCAGCCTCCATCTTGGTGTTACTTGGTCTCTCTGTCTCTCTCTCTGTCTCTCTCTCTCTCTCTCTCTCTCTCTCTCTTTCTCTCTCTGAGAGAATGAGAAAGAGAAAGAGAGAAAAAGACTAAATAGATTGTTAAAGGGTTTAGGGAATTTTAAATTTCCCATTTGCCTCTTCCTTCCTAGCCGCACAGGACAAGGACAGCAATAGGGGCTAGAAGCATTGTCCAAATGAGTAGCCAAGAGAAGACAGAATCCAATGAAGACAATGCTCCAATAAGAGCCCAACAACAACAACAACAACAACAACAACAAATTACATCACACCTAAAATGAATATCTTTGGGACTCCAGTAAAAAAATAATAATAATATCTTTAGGACTTCCAGGAGCTGTCAATTGAATTTCCTCTTGGCCATGTGTTCTCTAGGCTTTAACACACTTGCCTTCGCATGCTGCATGTACTTGCAGAAGAGTATGCTACAAAATTTTGCAAATTTTCTTTTAATAACCCACCTATATACCATAGTAAAACTTAGATCCAAAATTGTTGACTTGTGAGATAGTTCAAGGGGCATCATGGTCTGGCTTGGGTCAATATGATCAGGGCTTCCCCCTTTCTTTTTAATCAGGAGGAATACAATGTAGGTACCACCTGGGAGCTACTCATTTGTTAGATATGCCATTCAGAACCATTATCATAGCTTCAATATGTCTAAGCTGTCTGCTAATGCCAAGGTAATACAATGAGTTAACAGAAGAGCTGTTACACAAACCCAGTCTTTCAACATTATATCCAGTGTATATTTGCCTTCATTATTGTGAATGCCATGTTTTCTCAAAACCAGCCAGGATGTTAGGCAGGCTGTAATAGTAGATAAACCTACAATAAGTACGGATTTGCAAAGGACTTTACATACATTAAAGTATTTCATTCAAGCCAAGCATGATGAAGTGGGAAAAATGCTCCAGTTGGAATCAGAGAACCTTCATTTTAATATTGCTTTTGATATTTAATGACTAGGTAATCTTAGACAAATCACTTAACCTCTCTCTCTTGGCCTAAGTTTCTTCATTTGTAAAATGTGGGCCCTTGGACTACAAAATACTCAGTTATTTTCTGAAACCATGGTCCTATTAACAACTCTGTGAGATAAATTGTGCAAATATCATCATTCCAATTTTGTAGCTGCAAAAAATGAGACTCAAGTGATGTATCAAGGCCCCATGCCTATTAAGTAGAAGAGACTAAATTTTACCCCATGTTAAGTATACCACAACAAAATAAACAACTATATCAACTTTAGAAAAGTTTTTTTAAAACATTTTTTTTATTTTACTAGAATACAAATACAAAATAGAGAAAAGAAACAAAAAACATATCATAAACTTAAATATTGAAACTTAAATATGAAGTAAGAAAGAAAAAAAGTATATCATGTGCATAGCAGAACATAGGAGAGGATTCAAAATATGTAATAAATCTTCATTTCAAGAAAGCCTGTATGATAAATAATATATCTTGTGTTGAGAATTGTCCATATTTTCTTTGATTCCTTGTGTTTTCTTTTGTTCTCTGCTGTGAACTTTTTAACTTTGTTCTCCCGCCCCAGAAGGGTACAATATAATTTAGATATTTCTTGATATATACATAGACATACAAATATATACATACACTTATGCATATATACATGCATATATAAACATATACTTTCCCAAACACAATATACTCCTGATCTTTGTTTTTCATGTTTGTACATATCTTTTGTTTGCTATCCTTCCTGCCTCCTCTACTTTACTTCTATATAGAAAAGTTTTAATGCGATTTCCATTAAGTCTTCTAATATTGATTTTAAGTAAAACTCATTTTCAATTATAGTTCATCTATGGATTGGTCTAAGTACTTGTTGCATATGTGTGTGTATGTGTATATGTATACATGTGTATATAAATACATACACATACATATATACAGATATGCAGTCTAACAAAATACATGTATGTATATCTATGTGTGCATGCGTGTATGTATATGCACACAAACATACATTTTTTTTAGAATGCAGAATTATAGGAGTGACCTGTATTTATTCTACTGAATGAGATTGACACACTCAGGTGGTCATATCAAAGAATAAGTAAATCACCCACAATGATCATATACATACAGTTCACCAAATTCATCCTCTTTTCTTTTGATATAATTGAAGTAATTTTTAAAAATAATAAAATTACTTATATCAATCATCCAAATGTGCCATTCAGAAACATTATCATGGATTCAATATAACTAGTTAGATAACTGGAAATTGGATTTGTATTATAGACTTAGCATTTAGAGCTAGAAGGAATCTAATAAATAATCTATTCCAAGTACTCATTTTATAAATACTGACACTGAAGGTCAAAGATATTAAGAAACTTTCCCGTGATCACACAATACCACCCTTTTCTCAACGGATTTGGATTCACACTTTGGCACTTCTATGATTTGAAGAAATCATTTAATTTCTCTAGGCCATTTCCTCATCTGTAAAATACAGGAACAGCAATAATTTGGAAAGTTCCTTTCATCTAAAAATTCTGTGATGCTTTTGTTTCCCAGCAGAGGGCATTGGAGCTGACTTGGGTGTGACTTTCTCTCAAAGTCTTAACTCCCCTTCCTCCCCTCTTATGGGTATAGAGAGGAGAACAAATGCCCATGGCACAAAGAAAACAGTCTTTTGGAGCTGAAAGATTTACATTAGGAGGGAATGTTCCAATTCTTTCAAACTTCCTGTCTCTGCATAGCTAAAAACAAAAATAAACAAAAACCTTAAAAACACAAAAGTCAAACACATTTATAACTTTCTTTGAACCTTCAAGCAATCTGTTAATTGCTAAGAGGGAAGAGTGATCTCTCATCCAGATGAATTTAGCAGAATCAAATATCCACAGGTTTTCCTTCCCTCTCACCCTCCCTGTAGGAAGAACACAAATTCATTATCTCATCTTTAGTGAATTACATTTAAAAAATAGATAACTCTAGGCAAAATGTTTATATAGAAAGGAAACTTTTAGTAATTAACCTGCACTTGTGGCCTAAGGCAATTAAATAAGAAAAAGGGTGTGATGGATGAGTGTCGTAGTTTCTCTGTGCTCCAGAGTTCCAAGAAGTTAAAATTCAGTCTGTCCACTGGATTCTCTTCTTAAGCAGATACACATGCCAGGAAAAGAAAAAGACTTTGGCAGCTTCTACGTGTTTCTCTCTCCTGGGAAGAGTCATCTGTCTTCTGATCCTACTGCTGCTGCCTCCTGTCTGAGCTGCTAACTATTGGTCTATGCTCTTTCTCCAGCTCCTCTTCTAAACCTCTCCAGGATTTTTTTTTCAAATATGGAACAGATAGAAAAGTTCTTCTTCCCAGTCCTGATCCAAAAATCTACCGTCTTTTCTCCCCTTTGAAGATTATTTGTGGTCACATCAGTTTGTCTGAGCTTACATGACCAGTGTGCCTTCACGAAATAAATACACTTTGAAAGAAAGAATAAATTAAATTGTTGTAGTTGTTTGTGTGGTGGCTATCTGGATCTGTCAGCATGATATGAAAATGCCCTTTAGCAAAGCAGATCAACAACCCATCCATAACTCATGGTCTTGATAGTTTTATGGAAAAGTAAGAGAGGGAAAAGGAATAAGCATTTATTAAATGCCCAGTAGGTGCCAGACACTATGTTAAATACTTTACAAATGTTATCTCAGTTGATCTTTACAAAAACCTCATGAGGTACATACCATTAAGTCAGGCCACCTTAGCTGCATCTGAAATCAATCGAGGTGATGTGGAGATGAACTCCCTGCTTGTAAGCACACAGTTCTCACTACATAGGATAGTTTGATTAAAATGGAGAAAATTCACATAGCAATCCTACAATGAGCATCCATGATAGATACATGAGTTGCTTATCAAATTATCAGAATTTCCTAAAACACTCAAAGTTGACAGTTGTGTAATTAAGAAGTTATTTTAACCTCTCTTAGTTTTTTCATTTGTTAAACTATCAAATTAGAAAAATTATATCTAAATTTCCATATAATTCTTAATCTTTGACCCTATTAGTTCTGCTTACTTTGATGAGTATCTGACGATATACCATTATTATGGATAATGCACAATATCTGCAAAAATCTTTAGCAATGACATTGACAGTTGTTCCTTTTCAGATGGTTTCTCAGTGGCTAAATCAGATTAAGAAATTTACATCTTTTTGAGAATACTTTTGGAATTGTTGGGCATTGTGGAAGAAAATAGTATGCATAGTTCTCTGAGCAATTTTATTGTTGTTCATCCATTTCAGTTGTGTCCAGATCTTTGTAACCTCATCTGGGGTTTTCTCTGAACAAACCTCACATCCAATTTATGCAGAAAACAAAACAAAACTCCAGACTTAGAATTGAATTCCAAAAATCTACAATCCTGTAGGACTCAATAAAGATGCCAATGATCTAGGCTTCAGGAAAGGTTCCATTTGTTCCTCCAGCACAGTTCTCCCTTCTCCTATAAGCTTCTTTATGAAGGCTCTGGCCTACTGCTTAAGGTGGAAGCAGCACTCATCTTTACAAACTTTACAATCAGTTCATCCAAAGATCCTATGAGACCGAGAGGAATGGGTCTGCAGAGCATCAGAGACTCTTATTTAATTAACATTTAATATTTATTTGTAGAGCTAAGGATGAATTAGCCTATAGATAGGGACCCTCCCATATTGCATGTGTCCAGATCTCCCTTAGAAACTACAAGGGACTCCACTGGCAATGTGATTCAGCATTTGTGTGTGGGAATAACAAACTCCCTGTGTGTTTCCATCCAGGTGGTGACCCAATTATTTGTTGTTTCTATGTGATGTGTCCAGGTTTGAAAAAAACTTTGTGAATTTGAGAGGGTCAGAGATCCTGGGTCTATTGAATGAAGCTAACTGATATCAAGGGAGTTTTCTTCATTTGAGAAGACCACCGACAAAGGAGTCCAAGCTTCAGGACTGATTGTCATGATATACAAAATATGAGATAGACATATAAAATGCCTAATTAGCAGTTTAGGAAAAAGCCTTTTTTTGTCAAAAGTATCAACCTCAGAGCAAATTCTTTGCAGTAGTTATAAGTTAAGTTACTGAATCTTGTTTTAATTTTGTTTTGTCAAGTGTATGCTTGTTAGCATCACATATTTAGATTTCCTTTAGTGTATAGGAAAAAATACCTGTCTCATACTAGATTTATATTTTACGACAAATACCTTTCTAATCCCTCCTTTTGGGAAACTGGAGACACGATCATGACATGAGCTCTAACTATCCTATTCTTCCCTTCCCCAGGGTGCTAGGGTAGCAGTTTAATAAGCTGAATAATTGAAGGGAAGGGAATTAAACCACTTTCATTAGAGGTCAGATTCTCCTGAGACTGAACTCAGTATGGATGAAGAGAGAAAGAGAGAGGGGAGAGAGAGAAAGAGAGAGAGAGAGAGAGAGAGAGAGAGAGAGAGAGAGAGAGAGAGAGAGAGAGAGAGGGAGGGAGGGAGGGAGGTACAGTGCTTGGTTCTTTTCCTTTGTAGTAGAAAAGAATCAAAATCACCTCACTTCACTATGCTGGCATTCATGTACAGTACAACATGTCCAAATGTGGCTCATCAGAATAATACAAGCTCAAATGGCTCTACTACAGGTTGGGCATAGTATTCAATATGGACATTTGGAATGGAGATTTAATAAATTTGCACATCTGACATTTCTTTTTAAGCTACTGCAATTCTACTTTGCAGGTAGTGTCACAGGTCCTCTAGTATAGCTGTAATTCATGGTTATAAGATTTGCTTCATATATTCTATCATACAACCTTACAGAAAGCAGCTACTCAAAAAACAGAAAGGTAGATTGATAGATCAATCATCGATAGATAGATAGATAGATAGATAGATAGATAGATAGATAGATGTGGTTGATATTGCAATCAACATTAAGTTCTATGTTCCCTATGTTTATACTTTGAATGGAAAGTCCCAATATGTTTATGATGCCTCCTGGTCACATTAACTTACTGTAAATGAAGTCCAAGGGATGAAGTCATAGAATCTTAGCATTATAGATTTAGAGTTGGAAGGGAATTAAGAAGTCAAGTAATCTAGCTTCTTCTCACAGATGAAGCAACCACGGCCCAAAGAGGTTATGTAATTTATCCCAAATCACACAGTACTAAGTAATAGGAGTTAGGATTCATACTCAGGTACTCTGTTTCCAATCCAGTACTCTTTAAAGTATATAAATGATTTTTACAAATAATGTCATGTTAGAAAAAAACCTATACCTATTTTAACCCAGCTTGAAAGATGCACCCCAGTGGATGTCCTAATCGGGTTCTAATCACTTGTATCCCATTACTAAAATATTACAAAGACTGATGAAATGAAAATACTTAGCTGTGAAATTAGTAAGAAGATAACACATAAGCATGTCTCTATATACAAATAACCTGAGGTTGTATAATGCAACTTGTCTCTCAAAACACTGGTTAAAACTCTACTTTTTATTATTATTTTCATTTATAACTAGGTATTGTTATTATTTGAGAGCTGTACAGAAGACAGTGGGAAAGTAATTGGTTTCTCAAGAATGCCAACTCTTGTTTCCACTGAATAGTTACTCACATTATAAAAACAGTTGCCATAATTACTTTACCTGTGGGTATTCTTATCTAAAAGTTAAAGCAGGAATGTAGTTTCATATTAAGCACTGAAGGAAATGTTGCCAAACCAAAGGTGCCCAAACTGAGGAAAATAGTATATTTTTCTGAATCAGTGGAGCTCAAAATATTTAGTTACCAGGTTCCTACTAAAAGTTTCTAGAACTTTAAATAACTTAAAGAATAAAGGACTAACAACAACAAAAGAAGAAATAAACTCAATAAAAAATTTTTAAGAATTTTGTTAAAAAATGAAAATCATATCTAGACTTGACTCTATTAATCTCTAATAATCTATTGATTATTAATTTCTTTTTTTTATTTCTGGATCACTCTCATTCCTCTTCTTGATTTTTGGTATCTGTGTATACATTGAGTCCTAATTTATGTCTTGGTTTCTGGGACCCACTTTTTCCTTGGCATACAACTTTAGGACCTATTCCTATCCCTGACTCATACCTTTCCTTCCCCCCACCCCCTTACCATTGCCCAACCTTCTCCTGTATTTCCTATGTCTGGCTGCCCATCTTGTTTCAAGATTCACTACCATTTACTTTCTTTGAATCGCCACACACACATACACACAAACACCTATCCATATGAATTCTGAATCATAAATGAATGGATTGTTAAGGCATTTGAACTGGGTGATTCTGGTCAACATTTTTTGCCCCGTATATTAAGGGTAACATGGAGAAACTATATGGAATTTGTACCTTAGTACTTCCTTAAGTATAGAAGAAAATTTGATGAGACTAAAACATTAAATTAATAGTTTAAGAACATTTATTTGGTGCAAAGATAATTTGAAAACTATTAATAATTTAGTGGATTGAATTTAAATTTCAAAACACTGAAAATTAAAACAAATCAATAAAACAACTTTTATCAAACTAAATTACTAGGGAAGCTAAATTTTTTAATTTATGTTTTTTAATTTGAAGGTTTTTCTTAAGATTAAAGCTCTTTTTGCACTTAGACTGTATCTGTCATTTTATAAATTATACAATTACTATAATTCACTTGTAAATTGCATATGTAGTTGAACTTAATTTGCATTTAATTTAGAGTAAAATTTTATTTCCTTTGCTTCATTTGTCCAGTGCTTTGGGCTGTGGCTAAAATGGAAGTTTTGTAAAAGAGCGACACTTGTCAATTTCAGGGTTTATTTTACAGATAATGCTGGTCAACTTGGATTTTATATAAATTTAAAACTTTACTATGAGATCTAAGATATCCAATGATATCTTCTTTTTATTATATATATTACATAACTCCTAAATCTCCTTTCTCCCTATCTTTGTTACATGATTACTAATGACCAGAAAATTTCCCCCCACTCTTTATTTTATTTTTTAACTGACCATCAGGGGCTTTGATCACCCTGCTATCCTTGATGATCATTCCCTTTGGCTTCTCAAAACATGTATGCTTATTTTCCTGATATTAGCATATGTGAGGGTTGTGGGGGGATGTATGTATGTGTGTATGTATGGTGGGGGGTGGGTGTGCACATGCATGTATGTGTATGCCCTAACAATCCAAAAATTTTCACTTATTACGTGGCTTGTTAGTGTATGTGCCGTAAAGAATATTTATCATAGAGCAAATCCCCCACAAGAGTAATTCGTTAAACATCTATAGTGTGTAATATATCATGTGAGGCACTGAAGAACATATAAAGTTACATGTGATAGTCTCTCTGTTCCCAGAGATTCTTCAATCCAGTAAGGGAAATATTATTCATGTATGTATAAATATGATATAGATGTGAGTTTTTAAAAAGTACTATGGGAATAGAACATTTAGCTTACCATATTGGTATCTTATCATTAAAATCTGAAAGCAAAGCAAACCTAGGACACCTAATCATAATGTTTGTCAACCAGTATAGTGAGTAACTTGATTCACCATTTATTTCTCACTTTTCAAACTGTATGTAGATCAAATTTGCTATTTGATTAATGCAGCATTTATGTTTTGGACTCACTCTCCTAGAAGCAGCTACTACATTTGCCACTTAAGGTTCTAGAACACATAAGGTATGTGTAGGATTCACTCTTGTCTGCTGCTATCAGATCAAAGACTGACAAGGTTTTAGAGGCCTGTTATTCACAGCCCAGTTCTATTTAACTACTTGACATGAATTAGCTTTACAAAGAGAAATTTATTTACAAGCTTTTCCACCTAAATCCTTTGGGGAATGTTCTTTCCAATATCATCTTAGTCTCTAGGGGAGTAAGTTGAGAACTCAGCTAAGGTTTTACATAACAATTGTCCTACCATGTTCATTTCTTACAAGTGACCTGGCTGTAGGTTAAGTCCCTAACTCAACCTTTACTGCCCTGGTTCTAGAACATCATTCTTCAGTCAGCAAGGCCTTGATGCTAGGCTAACTGCAACAGTCTCCCTGAAACTCAGATTCTGGAACAATGAGAATCCAGTGTACCCTTAGGAAATTTTGAAAATCCCAACATCAGAGACACTACGGCCTTTACCTAGAAAAGAAAAGAATGAACAAAAAGACCAAAGACCTGGGCCTATTTCTCTTGCCCTCAGAAAGGATAAGGCTTCTTCCCTTACATCATGGTCTTTTAGCAGATGCTGTGGGGAATAGAGTCACTCCATTGGGAACAGATTAGCCAAAAATATTGAGGCAAGGCTGATGGTAGAAGCCAACCAAGGGATTTTTAATGCCTCCATAGCCAATCAATGAACTTCCTGTTCAACATGTAGTTAGATGGCCAAAAATAGTTATGGAACATCTACCAATGCTGTAATTCCTCTGAAGTACTTATATTACTCATGCGTCTCCCAGAAGCAAACTTTCCAGGGTCCTCCTCATGGAGAGATTTTACACTAATTTATATCTAAATATTTTAAGCAACTCTGTGTGTGTGTGTGTGTGTGTGTGTGTGTGTGTGTGTGTGTGTGTTTGAAATTTTGTTCACATAGTTTATCTCTGTGGCGCAGCAGGTAAACTCCCCAATACTTTATACAACCCTGTAGTTATTTGAAATGGAATTTCTCACTTTATCTATTCCTGCTGGATATTGTTGGTAATGTAGAGAAATTTTAATTATACGTATGGGTTCATTTTATATCCTGAAACTTTACTTAAGTGTTTAATTGCTTCAATTAGATTTTTTTAACTTGATTCTCCAGGGTTCTCTAAAAGAACTATCATATCACCTGCTAAAAGTATACATTTTGTTTCCTCTTTGCCTTTGGTTATTTATTCAATTTCTTTGTCTTGCCTTAATGTTATAGCTAGATATTTCTAGCACTATTTGGAATAGGAATGTTGATAATACTAATTCATGTCTGATGTTATTAGGATGGCCTCTAGTCCATTACAGATAAGGCTATATTAGGTACTACTCATCATATTAGGGAAAACACCATTTATATGCTTTTCAGTGTGTGTGTGTGTTTTGGTTTTTTGAGGCAATCATGATTAAATGACTTGGCTAGAATCACACAGCTAGTGTCTGAGACCAGATTTGAACTCAAATCCCTCTGACAGCAGGGCTGGTGTTTTATCAACTGTACCACCTAGATGCCCCATTTTTAGTGTTTTTAATAGAAATAGGTATCGTATCTTGTTAAAAGCTTTTTCTGAATCAATGTAATCATGTATTTGTTGTTTTGTTTTTAACATGTTTAGTTAAGTTTGTCTTAATATTGAACTAGTCCTGCATTCTTCATTTAAATCTAGCCTGGTTACAGTGTATCACATGTTTCTGTAGCCCCCTTGCAAGTACTTTATTTACATTTTTGTATCAATATTAATTTGGATATTGGTCTATGTTTTCTTTTCCTTTATTTTGATTCTCCCTAGTTTATATATTAAGATCATATTTATATCAGAAAAGGAATTTGATATGACTCTTTTTACTATTTTTTCAAAGAGTTAATGTTGTATTGACCTTAATTTTTCTTTAAATGTCTAATAGATTCACTTGTAAATACACTGGTCCTGAGGATTTTCCTTACCCCCACCCCAGGATGAAATTCATTTATGGATTTATTACATATCTTAAGATAGGAATATTTTCTTTTTCCCTTAAGATAGGAATAATTTCTGTAGTTCCTATTTTTGGGGGAAGAAGCAATTTATCTCTCTCTCTTTACATAGATATAATATGTATATTATATATATATATGAAAACATTTACCCATTTCACTTAAAATGTCAGTTTTATTGACATATAGCTGGACAAAAGATTTCTTATTATTTTCTTTTCTTTCTTATTCATAAGTGTGAATTCACCTTTTGCATTTTCTACACTTATAATTTGGTTTTCTCCTTTTTTAAAAATTAAATAGATTAATGCCTTATATATAATATAAAGTTCCTAGTTTAGTCATTAATGTGATCATTTTGCTATCAGTTGGGTTAATATCTCCTTTAATTTTTAAGATTTTTATTGTGTTATTAATTGAAAGTTTTTAATTTGTTGGTTTCGGAGTTTTTGAGGTTTTTTTTTATCTTCACTATTACTTTTAGTTTCATGGCTAATTAATTGATCTGTTCTTTATTTAATGATGATGTTGTTTGGAATTATTAATATTCTCCTTTACCTAAGTCCCCAAAATTTAGTATGTTGTCTCATTGTCATCATTACTTTCAAAGAAATTATTGACTTTTCCCCAATTTTTAGGATCAAGATATTTAAAAGGCCCTTTATGTAATATTATTTTTATTATGCATGGCTTCTGCTTTTTTGATTTGTTTTTGAGGTTTTTATGCCCTGATATATGATCAATATTTGAAGGTGCAATTTACAGATGAAAATAGAGATATACCTTTCTATTCCAATTCAATTTTATGTAGCTGTATACCATAGCTATTTTTTCTGAAACTATTCAATTCTTTAATTTATTTTATGTCATTATTTTAGTTAGATTTATCTAGCTCTGAAAGTGGAAGTTTGTGATCTACCACTATTATAATTTTATTCTCTGTATCTCTGTAACTCCTTCAGCTAGCCTTTTAATAATTCAATAATTTTGTGTATGTGTTTAGTATTGATATTAATTCATTGCTCCTCTTTCTACCACTACCCCACTTCCTCTACCACTTTTCAAATTGTTTTTCTATATTTTGTTCCTCTGCCCCCATTAGACTGTGAGCTCTTTGAGGATAAGGACTCTCATTTTTTTTCCTTATTTGTATCCCCACTGTTCAGCACTGTGCCTTGAACAAATAGGCATTTAATATGTTTTTATTGTATTGCATTTGTAACAATGACCTATTTTCTTCATTAGATGTCTGAATCCTAACCTATTTTCCTTTCTAGTTTCTTCATTTAGAGGTACTTTACATATGATCAATTTTGTTTTGTTGTTATGTTGCCATTGTCACAATCATTCTGTATTCTCTTGAAATTTAGCAGGATTTTGGATTTCATTAGGCATTGGTTCATTTTGTCATGTATTGTTAAAGCAACTTTATATTTTCTTTGAAGATTTATTGTTTATCCTCTCTTTCTGATTGTTATACTTTCTATTTAATTGTATGTGCTCTTGATTTTTTTGTATTTTTAAGTTATGGAATAAAACAAGCATTTATTTATGATTTTCCTTGAAATTTTTATGTTTCACCCTTTATAGGTGTTTTCTCACCACTTTCTTTCTGACTGCTCTCTCTATGATAGGTTTACCAAAGTTGTCCTGCCAGTATGTTCTAACCTCCTCTCTAGTATGTATACGGTTTGATGGTTTGTTTGTTGTACTAACTACCATTTTGAGTAGACTGGTCTTATCTGTATTTCATTCTGCTTTCCTGTAGACCTTTTAAAAGAATTTATGATGGTCCTGGCCCAGTTCTTCTTATCTCTCTTACTTTACTTCTCCAGATGGACTGAATCAGCAATGGTTACGTTTTGCAGGGTTTTCTGGAGAGTTTTCTGTACTTAATCTGCAGCCTTAGAGGCCCCTAAGATTTGGTTAGACCTTAATCATCAGGTAACATGTTTACATCCTCTCTGCATTTCCTCCACAGCCATATGTGGCTTCCTAGGGTAGGGGAGGAAATATCATGCTGGTTCCAAGCATGGAACTGTGAGTTAGACTGTATCCCTTCCATGGGTACATAGAGAGGGAGAAAGGAAGGAATGCTAAATGATCACTATAAGAAATAGAGTTCTCTGTTGTTAATGCATTTTAGTGCCAAGTTCTCTCTCCTTTATCTTGTGGATTCTGCTGTAACTGCTTTAAAAGTGACACATAGTTCCTTCTTTTGAAATGTTAAGGAGTTAAAAGTTCTGAAGACATGATCTTTTTGGTCTTAGGACCTGGAAGCCTTGGAGATAGTTACTTGGTTTTCATTTACATATAGCTAATGGATAGTTCCATGACAGAAGATAAATTCTACAAGTGAAAATGTAAAGAGAGAAACAAAGAACTGAACATTTAACATGCAGGATTATCTATGGTTAGCAAGGAAAAAAATAAACAGTGAAAAAGGAACAATAGTCAGAGAAGTAGGAGGAGAACTAAAATAATCTAATACCATGGAGAGTAATTTAGAAAAAAGGTTTAAGAAGCTCAATAGTGCCAGATGATAATAGCTATGAAAACAGATTAACAATAAAATGTCACTAAATCATGTGGTTCAGATAAACTGTAAGAGCTCAGAGGAGATCAATAGAATTTGTAGAAGTTAGAAAAGACTATAAGAAAGAGGGGGTCAGCCTTGAAGAATAGGTAGGATTAACTGAAAAAGAAAAAAATACACCATTCTATGGATAATGGAATGATCCTGATGCCCTTTCAAGGACTTTTCAGACATTACTCTTTTACTCCACAGGAGGAACTTGTAAGAATAGAGCACATCCCAAACTAAGTATTCTAACAAAATATTCCTGTTCTCATGTCTTCCCTATCTAAATACAAATTGGAAATTCCCTCTCATTTTCTTTCAAAAAGATTCTTTTGGTTTTCTGTATCTGCCTGATTGATCCATCTCAATCAAAGTATGCACAAAAGTCATCTGCATGACCTACTTGTTTTGCCAGGAGCTAATCCTTTATATACTGAATTACCCAGAGGTACTTGGAAAAATCTGTTCCATTCCTTCTCATGCCTCTCTATTTCCTGAAATATTTCTATTTCATTTCTGGGAACTCAGTAATCCTTGTACCTTAGCAACCTCATTTAAGAAGAAACTGCTTCCCTTGGGATCCTGAAAGGAAAACACATATACTTTGATTTCTACCTCTTAGCATCTCCTCCCCAATTTTCAGCTTTGAGCTCCCATGCTCACAAATCAACTCATCCTTTTTTACATTTTAATACTCTTCTTCTCCTGAAGATGTTTATTCTGTGGAATTTAGCTGGCCCACATGAGACTATATCTCAGACTTGGGCCTTTATTCCTATGGTTTCTACTTTCATTTTAATCATAATATTACCTTTATTACCCTCACACAGTATCTCCCAGAGGCCCTAATCCCAAATCCTTCAGTTACTATCTTTACCAGAATTAAAATAATGTTGATGTTTACATGCTATTCATTATGACCACATAGTTTGAAGGTGAATATAATCTGGCATTATAAGGCTGTTGTTAGAAATTGAAAACAGTGAATTACAAAACCAAGATTATAAGCCAAAAAAAATTGTCATGAAGTGAAATAAATAAATCTCATAGCATTAATTTTACTATATTTCCTAAGGAATTTTGAAATTCTTGAAAGATGTTGAACATCAGTCTCAAGAGAATAAGGCATTGCTTCCAGCTGTGAAACAAATGTGGATCAGAAATAGGTCAGCTGCCTCACACCATCTGGAAAATACCTGTGAGCCCAACAAGGGAGAAGTATTTCTAGGAAAGATTAGACAGACTTCATTCCTTTCAAACCCAATAAACACTACCATCCACATTATCACTGCAATTTTAAAGAGTATGGAAAACTATGTAGAATAGATTCTGCTTTTTTGTCTTCTTAAATAATAATTATTTAATTAGAACTCCATTTGAACTGGATAATCAATTGACTCATTCATTTACTGAGTTTTCTTGAAAACTAGCTGCCTCCCTCACTGTCAGGTTAGAAGAGTTAGGGGTTTGTGTATGTGTGTGTATGTGTGTGTGTGTGTTCATGTTGTGCTGTCTTGTTTTCTACAATAGCATTCAAAACAAAATATGTTTATTTGAAATTAACCATATGGTGGTTAAAATAATGATTTTTCAATTCAACTGATTATTTAAGTTATTGTTTTCAACAATTGTTATTGCAATGCCCTTCAATATGGAAGGAAGATTATAGGAAGATGAAAATCAACAAAATTACTGCTTTCAATGAACTTACAATCTACTTGGAGGAGGGTTGTCCATGACAATTATACAGAGCACAGGCTCTGTATTCTACCTTTGACCTTAGGCAAGTAACTTTCTTTTCCTGGGCCTCAGTTTCTTCATCTTAAAAATGAATGAGGTGGTCTCTGAAGTACCCTCCATCTCTAGATCTATTAGTCACACTCTGGTTACCACTTCCATTATACTGAAGAGATGAGGCTAAAGTCTATGAGATCATTAAATGCTACTGGATCTATTTCAAGATTTCATTGTCTTTGTGCAAGTGATGTCAAGGATAAATTAAATCAAATTAAAGAAATTATTACTTAATGCCCACTATGTGATAGATACTATATATTATATCAAAGAAGTATATAATATGATTTCTGTCTTAAAAGAGCATATATCATTGGAAGATAAACCTCACACCAAATACAGTAATATAAAAACAATGCCAGAATTATACATTTTAGCCTAAATTGAAAGTCTAGGTAAAGAGACATAAATGGTAAAGCTCAATTCAAATTACCAGTGTGACATGGGAGCAAAAAAAAGTCTTGGTCTTCATTAAGAGGGGCATACCTTCTTCATTTCACTGTACTCTGCCTTTATCAGACCTCAAGTGAAATATTGCATTCATTCCCAGGCTTCATACTTTACAGTCATTGATAGGCTACAGAGTGTTCAGAGAAGGGTAAACAGCTCTTTGAAGGGCATTTATTCAAGTATTTTGGTGGTAGGAACTGGGCATATTTTACCTGGTGAATAGATGACATGGGTGTGAAACAATAGTCATCTCCCAGTATTTGAAGGATTGTCTTTTAGGAGGAATATTAGATGTGTTCCATTTGGCCCTGCAGGGCAGAACAAGGAAAAATGTAGGGAAGTGACAAAAAGGCTCATTTAGATTCAGTCTCAGGAGACACTTTCTTTTTTTTTTAAATTAACAGTATTTATTTTTAGTTTATAACACTCAGTTCCACATGATTTTGAGTTCCAGATTTTCTTCCCCCACCACCTCCCAACCTCCCTCCCCAAGACAGTATGGAATCTGATATATCTTCTACATATAACTTTTTATTGAACTTATTTACATAGTAGTCAAGTTATAAAGAAGAATTATGACCAATGGAATGAATCATGGGAAAGCAGAAACAAAGCCAAAAAAAAATACAAAAACAAAAGAGGAAAAAAAAAAAGAAAAAAAAAAGGAGAGCAAACCGTTTGCCTCAATCTGCAGTTGGAGTTGTCTTTGAACCTTGTGTTGTTGAAAAGAGTGAAGTCTATCAAGGTTAGTGATCACAGAAGCCATATATCTATGGTTGTGTATAATGTTCTCCTGGCTCTGCTCCACTCACTCAGTATTATGTCACATAGGTTTTTCCAGGTTGTTACGAAGTCTGTATCTTCCGCATTTCTTATAGCACAATAGTACTCCATTACCTTCATATACCACAACTTGTTCAGCCATTCCCCAACTGATGGGCATCCCTTGATTTCTAATTCTTTGCTACTACAAAAAGAGCCACTATAAATATTTTGGTACATATGGGGTCCTTTTCCCTCTTGTGTGATCTCCTTGGGATACAACCCTAGAAGTGGTATTGCTGAGTCAAAGGGTATGAACATTTTTATAGCCCTTTGGGCATAGTTCCAAATTGCTCTCCAGAATGACTAGATCAGTTCACAACTCCCCTAGAAATGTAACAGTGTTCCAATTTTCCCACATCTTCTCCAGTATTTATGATTTTCCTTTTTTGTCATTTTAGCCAATCTGACAGGAGAGATGTGGTACCTAAGAGTTGTTTTGATTTGCATTTCTCTAGTCAGTAGTGATTTCAAGCAGTTTTTCATATGCTTATAGATATCTTTAATTTCTCCCTCTGAAAACTGCCTGTTCATATCCTTTGACCATTTCTGTATTGGGGAATGACTTGTATTCCTATAAATTTGTCTCAGTTAACTGTATATTTTAGAGATGAGGCCTTTATCAGAGACAATGGTTGTAAAGATTTTCTCCCAATTTTCTGCTTCCCTCCTAATCTTTGTTACATTGGCTTTTTTATACTTTCTAATAATTAGAGGTTCCAAAAGCAGTGATTCCTGCCTCCAAAAGGTGATGTGGGCCTTCCCCTAGAGGTTGTCAAGCAGAGACTGGACTTTCACTTGTCAGGTATGTTCAAGGAGGATTCCTTTTCATATATGAATTGAACTAGATGTTCACTGACATACGATTCAACTCTCATAATCTGTGATTTTATGATTCATTTGGACACTTCTGCTTGGCAACAATTTACAGTGGTTTCTTTCCCTTGAACTTCCAGCAAGACGTGGGAATGAAAGAGAATAGAGGGACTTTTCTTCACTCTCCTCAAGAAGCAATGGCAGGATACAAAAGAAGCATGTAGCAATCTAAACAAGACCTTGAAATTCTGGTTGCTTTATTCTTTCTTTTCCATTTTGTTTTATTAGCAAAAATTCCTAACTAGCAATTTTGAGAAATGGATGCTTTCTTCTATGAAAATAACCTTGTGGATTGAGAAATCATGAGTTTGATATTTAGGAAACAGCAAAGGAGAAAAAAGATTAATTTCCCTAACATGTTTGTTTGACAATGAGAGGATCATCCTGCAAATGAAGGACAAAAGAAAGCCATTCTCTGCATGGCAGACATCAAAGGTTAATGTCTGAGGTAAATGCTCAATTTCTCTCCAAAGTCCAATATAGGGTTACTTCAACTGTGAGTGTTATGAATATAATGGACTAGTTGTGCATTTTATGTGTCCTGTTTTTATTCAAGGTTTTGGTTTGCATGCTTTGCATCTCATGCATTTTCTGTGATGGACAAGATAAATCACTATGTTTTACCTGATATCAATATTGTAGACTCAGTAAGTGCCTACAAGAGGATCCTTATTGCTTTCATTCAGGAAAGCTCTAAAGACAATTAGTACATAAGCTATATTCAAGGCATTTTACTGTATTTTACTCTGCATCTGCTGCTCTGCCTTATTTCAACTCCACTGAACAAGATGCCCTTTATCATCTCTAATTTCATCACTCTGCTGCTAACTCAAGCCTTGGCTAGAACGACCTCTCTCCTCTGATTGGAGGGCTGAAGGGTGGAGTACCAAACTCTTTCCAAAGTTTTTCTTTATAGAGGACAGAAACTGGACTTTTTGACTCAATCCACTCTGAATCTCTTGCTCTTCCTGGTTTCAACTCCACCAAACAAGATGCCCTCAGTCTCCCCTACACACATTCTTTCCTCACTCATTTTTTTGCATTTCTTCCCCCATTAAATTGTAAGGCCAGGTGGGTGGCACAATGAATAGAGTGCCTGGAGTCAGGAAGACCTAAGTTCATATCTGCCTCAGACATTTACTAACAGTGTGACTCTGGGCAAGTCAATTAACCCTTTTAGCCTCAGTTTCCTCACTGTAAAATGAGCTAGGGAAGGAAATAGCAAACTATTCCACCTTCTTTGCCAAAAAAAAAAAAAAACAAATGAGGTCATGAAGAGCAGGACACAAATGAAACCACTAAACAATAACAATTAGGTTGTAAACTTCTTGAGAGAAGAGATTGTCTTTTAAAAAAACATTGTATCCCCAGTGCTTAGCACATTGCCTGGCATATAGTAGGTGCTAAATAAATGGATATTGGAGTAGATGGTGACACAACCTGAGAGAACTGACTCTCTCAATCACGTTCCAATAGGCTGAAACTGGTTCTGTTAGAACATAGTCACTTATAGAGGACCCTTGGAAATGGGATGCATACAAAATGAGGAAATCAAAACCGTAGTCATTGAATGAACAGCACTTTAGGGAAATGAATAAATATTCAGAGTCTCTTAGAGTCCTGTGTATGACGGTCCCTTTGGTGAAAAAGGAATGGTCTTGGTCTGATCCTTCCTACTGTCTGAAGAAGGTAGAGGTGGGGCAGGAAGAAAGGTGGAATTTTAATTTTCCTCCTCCATCTTCTAGCCATCAATCATGGGGCTCCTGGCTCTGTGGTATTGCCAGCCATTCTATCAGTATCCCAGGCAAGACAAGAATAACTTTCATCTTTCTGGGCTGTCTTCCAATAGAAGGAGGAGGTAGAATACTGATAAGTCTTTATTTTCTTTCTCTATTGTCCTTGCTTTAGTCTTCCTTTCTTTTCTTCAGTATCTCAGTTACCAGCCCCTCCCATCAACATGCAGTCCTTGGTGGAAATATTTTTTTTTCCCAATTTAACCAAAGAAATAGGGTTGTGAAAAAATGATATTACTTTTATATATTAGATTTTACTCTGCAAATACAGGAAGCTGTTTCTGTTTTCTTTTCTCTTCTTTCTTTTACTTTTCTTTTTTCTTTCCCCTTAATTTTTCTCTTTTATGAGACTAGTTCTCCATTTATTCCCCAAGCTAGAACTACATTCTTTTCTCATAGGCCCAATCACACCACTCATTCACACAAAAGGTTTGACCTGCTCTGTTTCTGACACAGTGCTATTTACCTTTCCTTAAGATGTCTAGTAATCTACCACACACACACACACACACACACACACTCCTCAGGGATTTCCTCCATTCGTGCTAGACTTATTGAGGAAATCAAATTGGCTCTAGCCTTAGCATAGCTCAGAACTCCAAATTTCAAGTCTTCCACTCGCCTCAAACTCTCCAGGACCAGGGATTACACCATCATGTCCAGAACTATATAAGGCTCTGCCTTTTTATAGATGAAAAGGGAAAAAATAGGAGTGAATTTTAATACTTGACCCTAACAAGAAAATTGTTGAATGTCAGTTAACATGATATCAGACTAAATTAGCTTATTAAAATATAATTTCATGCCTGGAAGAATCTTTCTATCTGGACAGTTTTTTCATTAAATGAGTTAATATTAAGTGTATGGACCTAAATAGTATCAGTATTTTACATATTAAAGTACACAGTCTAGATAAGCCCAGTCACATAAAAGCTCATCATAACAGTTTGATGAAATTCCTCCTTATTTCTACAAAATATATAACTCTGGAGAGCAATATGTTTGACATTCCATGAAGTTTCCAAGGTGTACCTTCTTTGATATTTAAAGTCCAGTGAGGAAAGATGACTCATGAGATAATATGCTATTGAGAGACTCATAAGAAAGTAAAATTAAATACTGGCTTCTGCACCTGTCTATCTATGTTACACTACATGACCTATCAGAGACAGAGCCAAAGCTCAGTTTGTTTAGTCCCAGACCTTCTAATAACAAACACTTATTTATTGCTTGATTTTAACATTAAAATAAAAAGGTGTCAGACAAATTGACAATTCATGTGAAGGGAGTTCATTAGTCATATTGTTCTCCCCCTAACCCACCCTCAACACAACTAATCTTTCATATAGATAGCTAATGAAGATGGTAACATCTGATTCCAGAAATAAAGTTGAGAAAGATTTGTTTCCTAAAATCAATAATAAAATCACTGCTATTATAATGCAGGTAGCTTAATGATGAGGAAGCTGATTCCAGACACGTGTTCAAATCCTGCCTCTGACACATACTAACTATATGACCCTGGGAATGTAACTTAGAAAATTAGTGCCTCAGACAATTTTCCCAAACTATCATGTTGTGCATCTGTTGCTGATGCATTGGTATAGTTATACAAATATAAATTTCATACCCTGAAAGAAAATCACGGGTTTCTACCAAATAGATAGATAGATATTGACTATCTCTCTATTGATCTATTTACATCTATTCATATACATATGTATATAATATGCTTATAACTATGTGTACAATTATGTTTACATATATGTTTGTATAGATGATGATATAGATAAGAGAATAGACAGATAAATATTTGCTTGAGCTCTGGGGTTTTTTTTACCAGAAATTCCTGGTGAAGAATATCTCTACCTATACCTGTGTTTTTATTATCTGTATCTACATATGTATATACTATGAACATGTGCATGCATAAATGTGTATGAACATATATGTATATGTGTGTTTGTGTGTGTATATATATACATATACATATATATATATATATATATAGTGAGAGAGAGAGAGAGAGAGAGAGAGAGATGGAGAGGGAGAAAGATGGGAAGTGGGGCACTAGGAAATGGACTTGTGTACTCATTGGTATATTGAATTCCCAAATAAGGGAACTCTCTTTAACAATCAATCAGTAAATGTTTATTAAGTTCCTATTACATTTCAGGCACTATGCTAAGTATTGGGGATACAAAAGAAACAAAAACAGTCCCTTCCCTCATGTAGCTTACAATTTAATTAATACACAATATACAAATATGTATAAAGCAAGCTATATACAGGATATGTAGGAAATAACAGAGAGGGCATTAGAATTAAGAGGGGTTGGGAAACACTTTCTTTAGAAGATGAGATTTTAGTTTGTTCTTAAAGGAAGTCAGGGAGGGGAAAGTGTTTCAGTCGTTGGGGACAGCCAGAGAATATATCCATAGTCAAGAAACTGTCTTATTTATGAAACTGCCAGGATGTCAGTGTTATTAGATGAAAGCATACCAGTCAGTGAGTAAGGTTTAAGAAAACTAGAAAAGTAGGAGGGGCCTAATTTATGATGTCTTTAAATGCAATATAAAGTATTTTATATTTGATCCTGAAGACAATAGGGAGTCACAGCAATTTATTGAGTGGGGTGAAAATATATATGGGGTGACAATGATATCTGTGCTTTACAAATACAAACATACATATATGCATATATGTATACCTATGTGTGTATACACACACACACACACATATATATATATATATACATATATACATACACACAGACAAACACAGGTAGATAGATAGATAGATATAGTCTGAATGGAAAATGGATTAGAGTGGAACAAAAATTAGAGGCAGGAAGAGCCACCAACAAATTATTGCAATAATCTAGGCATGAGTTGATAAGCATTTGCAATAGAGTGGTGGTAGTGTCAGAGAAGGGGGAATATTAGAAAGATATTACAAAGGTGAAATCAACAAGCCATGGCAACAAATAGGATATGGGGAGTGAGAGGAAATGAGGAGTCTAGGATGACTGCTAGGTTGGGAACCTGAGGGACTGGAAAGATGGTATTGCCCACTACATAACGGTGAAAGTACAGGAAAGGAGGTTAAAGAGAAAGAAAACTAGTTCCATTTAAGATATCTACCGGATATCCATTCTGAGATGTTGGCAAGTCAGTTGGAGATGTGAGCTTGTCAGCATATTTGGGGACTGGAACGGAAGATTTGAAAATCATCAGCATAGAGATGCTGGTTAGCACATTCTCTCCAATTTATGAATCCCAGCTAGTTCCCTGGCTTACCCTAGGGTCACACAGCCAGTATTATTAGAGAAAGGAATTATTGCTACGTACTAGATATTTCAAAAGTTAGAGATAGAAATGAAAAGCAAAAACAACCCCTGCCTGCAGAATGCATACAATCTGCAGAAAGATATAATATCTACATGTATGTGCAAAATAAATACAGAATTGATGTAAAGTAACCTTAGGAAAGAAGCCACCATCAGGAGATATGGGAGAAATCTAATGCAGCAGAGGGCACATAAATAGTATTGATAGATCTGGGATTGTAAAACGCAGAAGTAGCCAAGGATACCATTTCAGGCACGATTAGTAAATACCTTTTTCCCTTGTCTACATGGCAAAAGATATGTCTGGGACCTGGAAGAATCAGTTTCATCTATTTTGAAGCATAAAGATATTTCACTATATTTGTAGTATCATATCCATTTCCTAAGTGAAACAAAAATGACACCTAGCATCATGCACAAACACTTACACACACACACACACACACACACACACGCTTAACATCTTACAACATTCCTCATTCATTATCAATATAGATTTGTATTATCCATTTCTTCTCCCACATCTCACCAAAGGCATAGCGAGATAGGGTAATCATGAGGTTAAAAGCCCAATTACATAATGTATAATAGGATGACATGCAGGCTCACATAGGTTTCTATTCAATATTTTTCCCCAATAGACAATATTCTAGATAAGTAATCTAACTAGCCACAGATAATATATAGACATTATTTATTCTTCTGTATATTATTAAAGATAACAATTTAGATACAGAATATATAATCAAATGAGTTCATGTAGGTAGAAAAGTATGACTGTTCCTCAGAGGACTCTTGTAATCAACCAAATCAATAATAATATTGTAACTCTAAAGCTATAAGTGTGAATTATTCTTAATTGTTATTTGTGGTATTATTATTATCGTTATTAAACTTTGAAATTCAAGAGAAATTTCCTATTTTTTCAGAAATAAAATTTAAAAGGATGATCCATATGCTGTATTTATTAGACATAAAGCAGAAAGATAACAGCTGAAAGTGTATGCCCTAAAAGGTGGGGCTGAGTATACAAATAGACGGTTATAAACTCATAACTAACACATTCAGTGACACTACTAAATCTGTATCTGGTAGATAATATTCCGCCAGAAGAAAGATAGCAATACCTGAGCCAAGACAAACTTATTCCCTATGCAAACATACATTAACACTCAATCTATTTCCCAAATATAAAAACAGACTTTAAAATTTTTAAAGGCACAAAGTAAATAAGCAGGAAAAAAATCCTTGCTTCTGGAACTAAATATTAAATTTGAATTTTATAGTCAATGGTATATTCTCTCCTGGAGTGAATATATACTTTCATAGGCTCCTGCTGGAAAGGTCCAGTGATGATCCTAATATATATGATTGAAGATATATGTCATTAAAAATGTGTTAGACACAGTATATAAAATGAGTTGGGAAATATAGTAACTTACATACATGAAAGAAGTTAAGTTATAGTCATATTGCTTTTAAAACTGTCAGGAATCTGGGGGCTAGGCTGCAGCCGCCATTGTTGCCTATGGGTAAAGGGCACAATGTTTAACATGTGTTACCTTTCCTAAAGCTAGAATGCGAACAACATTCTCTCCACTCCTAAGTACGTTTCCTGGGCATTACCTCTATTCTGATTTCATTTTTCTTTCTTCCATACCTTGACTCTATAATTAACTAGTATAACTCCACACTCTTCTCACTCTTGAATCCTTCTTCCACACTGTCCTATCACAGCTCATGCTTTGCAAACTCCAACAATGGACTGCTGCAAAGTTGGCTATTTAACCTGAAGTAAGAAGTCTCAATTTCTCCTCACTCACTCCAACAAAACTCTTAAATATACCCCGGACTTGAAAATAAACCAAGAGAAATACAAAAGAAACTTTAGTGAATTCTTAAACTCCAGAGCTGAAACAAAAAATGGGAATGGTGAGGGGGTACATTAAGGGTTTTGGCTATACACAAAAGACAACTCTAGTGCAGTATAGCCTCCTAGAAGAACACAGAGAAAAGAGATGAGTAGGTACATGTGTGGTTTGTATCACTGTGTCCTGAGCCTCTAAGAAATTAATGTTCCTTTAAGAAATATTCACAGTGGTCAGAAAGATCCAGGATGGGGATTTACAAACCTAGAGAGTGGAAGTAGGGTGTCTCATGCCCAGGGGCCTTGAAGTTGCTCACACTTTTCCTTCAATCAATCAGTAATTATTTAATAAGTGCCTGCTATGTGTCAGGCACTATGCTAAGCATTGGGGAAATGGAGGCCAAAAAAAAAAAACTACTATCTTCAAGCAGTTCATCTAATTGGGTAAAGAACATGTAAACAAATATATTAAAAGGAAGCTATATACAGGATGAATAGGAAATAAGAGTCTTGAGACTCCAAAAAATCTCTGAAAATCCAGTATCTTGTACCTCAAAGACAGAGGTAGAAGTCAACCCAAGAAGGTAAAACATAGCACAGGAATTCAGGGTGAGACTAAGCAGGGTCTACCATACCACATAAAAGCATAACATGGGTTGAAACCTACATATGACAAAAATTCTAACTCAGGAACTGCCCTTGGAGAGATGAGGAAATAGATAAATAAACGCTGCTTGACATCAAATATTCCTTTAAATCTAACTCCCTTAAATCTGTAATGTAATCCCATAGGGATATTTAATCCATTAATAAGACAGCACATTTATTGAAATTCAACTATTGAAAAACCAAAGGTAAATAGGAAGGAAAGAAGAAAGGAAGGAAGGAAGGAAGGAAGGAGGAAGGAAGGAAGGAAGGGAGGAAGGAAGGAAGGGAGGAAGGAAGGAGGAAGGAAGGAAGGAAGGAAGGAAGGAAGGAAGGAAGGAAGGAAGGAAGGAAGGAAGGAAGGAAGGAACAATTTGTTTAGCCATTCCTCAATCTACTTTGATTCCAATTCTTTTCTACAATTAAAACAATCCTATTTGTAAATATTTGGCGTATATCAGGATCTTCTTCTATGGCCTTCTTGAGGTATAAACCTAGTTTTGGAATCTCCAAGTAAAGGACATGAACATTTTAGACGCTTTTTTATCTTTATAATTTGTAAAGTGTGAGATTAAACCTGAGAAGTTTTTTTTTTTTGCATTGTGTGCATTGTGTGTGTGGGGGGGGGGGGAGAGACAGAGAGAGAGAGAAAGAGAGAGAGAGACAGAGAGATTTGGAACATTTTTTCTCATGTGGTTGTGAATATTTTGAAGTTTTTCTTTTGAGAACTGTTCATATCCTTTGACCACATATTTGTTGGAGAAACAATTCTGCTCACTTGCTGCTGAATGACATTGTTCTTTCCATTTATATTGTGGTGGTTATTATCTATATTGGTTTCCTGTTTTTATATATCTAAAATACATGGGATGACAAAGGAAACCAAGGATAATAAAATATAGTTTTTAAAAAAAAATTTAAGTTCATCATCTTTAGGTTTTCTTGCCGTGATCTATATCGAGTGTGGAGAACCTACCACCTCGAGGCCATATGGCCAAATCTATATGATTTTCATTGAATAAGATAAATAGTAAAACATTTAGTCTTCTGACTCTTGTAGTATGGAAAGGTCTGTATCTGTCAGGAATGGGTATTTCAGATTCTTGCTGAACATCCAAATAGATGTACCAGAATAATTATACTAGACAGCTCAAGTAGTACCACTCCATTTGTCTATGCTTCTATAGAGACAGATGTAGTTTAAAATAATTATTCTGTTTCCATTTTTACTCAATTTATGATACAGCTAGTAGGCAAAACTACTGTTCCAAACAAATTCCCTATAGTCTCTTTAAAATATTTCTGTGTTGTCAAAGGTTAAATATTTGCCAAAGTTCTCACCTTTCAAATTGGTCTCATTAGCTAGCCTTGTGCTTAGGGACCTGGAAGGCATTCTCAAATAGTCAAATAAAATTAGAAACTTAATTTTCATGAAAACTGTTCTGTTCGTGATTTGATTTTCAGTGTAAAATACAATGCTTCAAAATTGGAAGCAAATCATCATTTTCTAAGCTTAGGCATAGGTATCTGTCAAGGACTCATTTGTGTGGGGGTGGGTGTGTCTGTGCGTGTGTGTGTATGTAGTCTTGCTATTGCAAGCTACTGAAGTTACAAGATAAACTCAAGAAACAAAAAAAATAATGAAATAACATAAATAAGAGCTGAAAGTGAATAGGTGCTTTCTGTACTAGGCCTGCATTAAATTACTTCCAATCTTTTACTCGTACGTAGGTACACACATACATGTATACATCTACCTCATCACGTAGAATCATAGCAAGAAATGCAAATGGCAAATTGTGTTCAATCAATATAATCAGACTTGATGTTTAGCTAAGGCCTGCTATGAATTATTAAACTTAATTAAGTTAGCTTTTATTAGTAAGTTGTTAGAGTTTAATTTTTCCTCTTACGAGCCTAAGTCTCATGTTTTTTAAGATTTCTCCTTTTTATATGAGTTCAAGTTCCTTTTTTGGTGTGTAACTTAATTCCTCATTTATACTCATGAAAACTTATAGACACTCCATCATTCTCTTATAAAATAGCAGTGAGTTGCTTCATTAATCATAGATCCCAAGCCAATGAGAAAACTAAACTTCAATCTAAATAAAGTCACATGGAGTTGGGAATGTTTAGTGCCTTAATGTTACAAATCAACCTACTTCCCTATTTCTGTAAATCTATGAATATGCATTAGTCTCATGAATATGTAGTTTGATTAGTTCCTCTTTTCATTCTATAAGAATGTCCTGTATTCTGCCATTAATGTTTTTGGCTACTGAGGAACCACTGATATTATTGGCAACTGCTAGCTTTGCTAAAAAAACAAACCAAAAAACTGAATATCCTTAGAACATTTTTAAGCAGTTTCACTCTATCATAGATTTCTATGGTGACAATAGAATGACAAATTGAGAATTGGAAAGGATTTCAGAGGCCATTTTATCTAACTTCTCTATCTTGGAAACGAGGAAACTGAAGCCATAAGAGATAAAATGATTTGTCCAAATGATTTGTCCAATCTGGGGAGTATCTGAGGAGGAATCAGATACAGATCTTCCAAATTTCAAGTCCACATTTATATCATCATTCATAATCCTCTCTCTCTCTCTATGTATATGTGTGTATGAATATTGAAAGCTCTATATCCCATGCTAGCTTGCTAGCACATAGGCTGAATGTGGTTAGAAAAACAAACTAGAAAAAAGTTGTGGATTTTAAAATACCCATGTCAGAATGAAGGAAGATCTCTGTAAGACCTCTTCTCTTAATACCAAACTGCCTCCTAATTATTTCCCTGTATTAGGAAAGGGTACTTAATTCTCATTTTCTGTCAAACCCTATAAAGAGAACTAAAATTTTCTGTGTACAAATGATTTCATCAGTTTAGGAAACTCCTGATACCAAAACTCTTTCCACCAAAGCAGGTCAACAACTGTTTTACAACTTATAGTCTTAGGGAGTTTCCTGGGGCAATAACAGATGCAATCTTTTTCCAGAGTCACAAGCCAATATGTTTTGAGAAGGCTGACTTGAACCCAGCTCTTCCTGAGAGTCTTCAGCTAGTTCTCTATTTACTGAGGCACACTACTTCTGAAATAAAGATACAGTAACATTGTATGTACACACACACATACACACACACACACACACACACACATATGCATGTTTGTGTGTCTCCACCATCAGCCCTCAGCTAAAACCTGCATTTGTCCTTGAGCCAATGTCTCTATTCATCATGTAAGCAGTGCGTGTTGTGTATTTGTGTGTATGTGGCATGTTGGTGGTTGACCAGGTAGACTACTTGTCTTTACATGGGTCTGTCTAGATGTAGCTTACAGGGAGGTAAGAACAGATAGATACAGAATCCCCTCCTCCCGCTTTTCTCCAATGGAGATTGGTTCTTCCTAGGAAGGGAGCAGAAAATTGGTACCATAATAAGTCTAGCCACTCTGCTTTCCTCAGAGATGGGGCCACCAGGATATCAATCAATCAATAAGCATTTATCAAGCAACTCCTATGTGCAAGGCACTGGGCTAAGCTCCATCTTATCTATCTGCCCCACTCAATATTGCTAGTCTTGGAGAAAAATACTTTGGTTTCAAGAGATATTCCTGGTTGCTATCCTATAAAAGGGAAAGCATGACTCAAGCTATATATCCAACTCCTTTTCCACCAAATGCCAGTAAGATAGATATACATAGAGAATAGCAAATAAACACACTTATCCATGCCAAATGTAAACAGAAATCCCCATACTCATTATGGGATCGTATTAAAAAATATCCCTCTTTAGTTAAAAAATATTCAAAAACAACTATTTCTTGAGCCTAAAATCCTTTCCAGAATTTTCCCTCTTGTAAAGTTTGTAGCACAAAGCACCAAAGACCTTTCTGGAAATAGGAATTAAGGATAGCAATCAGATAAAATTTTTATCTAGCTAACATCCTTTCCTTCCCCACTCCCCTGAAATTACTGAGCTATGTTCCAGCTGGGGAGCTAGATAGCATAGTAGATAGAGTACCCGGCCTGGAGTCAGGAAGACTCATCTTCCTGAGCTCAACTCTGGCCTCGTACACTTACCAGTTGCATGATCCTGGGTAAGTCACTTAATCCTGTTTGCCTCAGTTCCTCATCTATAAAATGAGTTGGAGAAGGAAATGGCCAACCACTCAAGTATCTTTGCTGAGAAAACCCCACATGGTGTCATGAAGAGTCATAAGGACTGAAAATAACTGAAAAACATGTTCCACAGAGGGGTAGTGCCCTCTTTTCCATTCAAAAAGGATGAACATATTGAATCCAAGGGGATTCAACAAGCTTTAATTTTAGTAGAAGATTAAATGACTATTGTTATACCAAAACCTGCCTTTTTAACATGTAGTGATTTCCCCCCTTGTTCAACTTTCCTATGAATGTTACCTCAAATTTTCTTGGGTTAGAGAGATATATGCCTGAGGGTATGGTGGGGGAGTATGTCAGTTTGGATATTTCTCTAAGTTATAAATGCTTGGCTTTAGAATAATGTTAAATTAATTTTAAAAATTGTTTCTGTCACACTTGTGCCTAAAACTCAGAGATTAGTGTTATTATTTCTCTCTTTGACATGATATTTAACTATTGCATTAATTTTACCCATCACTAATGTAAGTTGGTAGTTCTATTTACTAATATAACATCACATTTCTATCTACATCTACAAATGTTTTAACATTCAAATTGTGTGCACACTTTGTTGAAACACTTCATCTGACAGCACAGGTACATGGTTAAATGCAGTATATTATTTATGCATATCTGTCAAAAGCTTATAAATGTATCCTTCAGAGCTCTAGCAAAAGAGTGAAGCTGATTGTATTCTGAAGCATAATCAGTGGGCTGTATGAAGCACTTTCCAACCTAAGTAAAATTTCCACATGATTTGATATTGTCAGAACAAATGTACCAGTTTTAAGCTTGTGTGCATTGAAAGTCATTGTTTATTGATAGGTGAGCATATAAAAGTCTATACAAATGTAAATGTTTTTTCAAGGTTATCACACACACGTACACACACGCACAGAGCCATACACAGAAAACATGATCTGCATCCATAGCACCAACCAGTTCAAGAGTCAAAGGATGAAGAGAGAGTAGTGGTAGTTGGTGATTCCTTGGCTGAGAAGTACAGAAAAAAGTAATTTGTTAATCTGATATACATTTATCTTCTGTCTTCCTGGAGCATGTATCCAGGATGTGCCAAAAAGCCTCCAATTGAATAATTGCTACCAATTTCTTCTTGTTACTAGGAAGAATATAAATTTTAAATATATATATATATATGTATACATATATATCCATATATACATATATGTGTACATATACACATGTATATGTATGTGTATATATATATATATATATATATATATATATATATATATATATACACAAAGTATATGAAGGCTTGGGAATGAAACTGAAGGCTTTAGGGGCTTAAGTAATGCTATCACTACTATTGAATATTGACATCAGGTCCTTCAAAAAGAAATGCAAATTTTGGGGAAAAGAGAAAAAAAAAAAACCTCAACACATTGTTGTATATGGTATCTGGGGGACAAAAAGATAGAACAGTCAATAAGCAATTATTATGTTCCAAAAAACTATACTAAGTGTTGGAGAAATGAATGTAAATAAATAAGATAGTCACTGTGTTCAGGAAGCTTATATTCTAATGGAGGAAAATACCAGATTTATAGGGAGGATCAGAAGTCTTGTCTATAAACAAATAATATATAGAGATATAGATATATGTATATATGAATGTAACATCTGCAGAAATAATACAGCAGAATGTGAGAATGCCGCTTAAGTAGGGAGAGGGGAAGAAGGAAACAGAGGTAAACTGGAGATGTTATCCTATCAAGCCCAGAGGTAAACAGAGAAAATTTAGCAATTTACATAATCTTTCCATGAGAGTGTAGAAGGATAGGAGAAATGGCAGGGAGTGGGATGGGAAGAATGGAAATGAACACATACTATTAAAAATGTTCCCATAGTGAGTACAAAAAGAAATACATAACAACACAATATTTGTGCAAAACTTCAATGTTTCTCTATCAGTATTAGATAAATATAACAGAAAGGAAAATAAAAGGGAAAATATAGAGGTGGGAAAACTGTCATAGAAGTCACTAATGAAAGACAGTATATCTTTTGAATAAAAATGTGAAATAATATACAAATTTCTTTGTATTATATGGGACTGTTGCAAAAAAAATAGACAATGAGTTAGTACATTAGAAACATTATAAATTCATGTCAAAAGAAAATATACCAAATACATTTTTGGTGGAAGAAAATGCAATAAAAATAACAATTCGTACAGGAAATACAGTAAAATGTAACTAAATATATAGAAAGAACTAAATGGACATTTAATAATAATATTATAAAAATTGAGCAGGTCAAGGAACGAATGACAAAATTAAATAACTAGGTAATAGAGACTGCTAATGATGAGATCACACTCAAAAAAATAGAAGATGTAGCTGAAATTAGCATGCACCAACAAAATTCATGGATAGAAATGAGTATAAAATTTTCTGAAAAAACTTGGACAATTAAAAAGTAAGAAGAAATTTTGGAAATTAGAGGGGAATCAAACAAAATTGAAAACACAAGAGTGTAGAAATGAAAATTAAAACTAAAAATTCAAACAATTAATAAAATCATCATATTTTTATTCAAACTCATTTCAAAAGCAAGAGAGTAATCAAATGACTAAAATGAAAAATAAATGAAGTAAGTTTAGAAAGAAGTAAAAATATTTAGTGGAAAGAATTTAATAGAAAAGTATTATTGTCTACAAAAATATTATACTCAAATTAATGGACTGTGAGCAACCAGTCCCAGACAGTGAATATGTATTCACCATAAAACTATCCTAAGTTGTCTGATAGGGGAGACATTTTGATCCAGACAACCATTGGTGAATTCTATCAAATATTAAAAAAAAAAAATAAAGATCTATACTACAACAATTAATCTCAACTTAAAAATACCTGGTGTGCTGGCACAGATTTGTAATTCCTGCTACTGGGGAGGCTGAGGTAGATAGATTAATTGATCTGAGGATGGGAGTGGAAATGTGCTGTTAGAGCTGTGGTGTGCTAAGTCCCTGGGTGTTCAAAGTAAATCTGTCATAAATATTGAGAGCCTAGAAAGAAGAGAATGGAGTGGAGAAACAAGACTGCGAAGGAAAGGTGAACCAACTTGGGTACAAAACAAAGCAACCAATCTCTCACGACATCAACAATGAGTTGAAGTTTATGATTGTCCTCTACAATTTTAGCCAAAATGAAATAGGTAGATTCAGTCACTATGATAATAACTGAGAAAGAAAATATTCTAACTACTTAATGTGACAAATATTATACTAGTACCTAAAGAGGGATAAATTAAAGAACAAAAAATAAATAAAACCAATGAATATCACTGGCTAGTTTTAAATAAAATCCTAGAAAAAAAATTCCTACAATAGTATATCCAAAAAATATTTACCACATCTTAAAAAAAATTATGCCAGATATACAAAGAGGATATGAAAATGGGGAGAGGGATATAACATCATAATTTTTCAAGACAACACCCAGAAATCAAAGACTTATATTCGAAAGAAGCAAAAATAAATCTTTAAAAATAAATTTCCCTAAAAAAGTGTAAGAAATAACACACACACACACACACACACACACACACACACACACACACACACACATGCTCTTGCCAAAAGCAAGCCTTATTCATAATAGGAAAATAGTAGGAGTCACAAGAAATATGGAGATAAAAGAATTATGTCACTTATATTTATTATTAAATCTAGCATGTAAGCTCCATGTGAGTAGTGATTATTTAATATATTGTATTTGTCTCTCCAACACAAAGCAGTGTTTTGCACATTGTAGCTGCTTAAGAAATTACATTATGATTAAATGCTTGTCAGAAATGCCAGAGTTAACAAAATGATAAGAGAATTAATTAAAGTCATAAACCTTAACAAAGAGGACATGAAACTATATTGAGCTCAAAATGGCATCATAGTTTTCTTGGAAAACTCTAGAGAGTCAGTAAAAAAATAATTGAGAGAATTAAGTAAAGAATAAGAAATAAATCTATATAAATCATTAATGTTTTTATGTAGCAATTTTTAAAAAATGCAAGTTAGAGGTCTTATTCCAAATAAACACAAATAGTACAAAATATGAGGAAATGAGTCTAACAAAATATATGTTAGTCTTTTAAAAATAATAATTATAAAATAATATTTACAGAAATAATGGTAGACATAATTTGAGGGAAATTTGTTGCTCATGGAGTAAACCAACAGAATACAAATGAAAATAAAACCTCAATTAATGTGAGCATTTAGTGCTATGCTAATGAAACTACTGCTATGTGGTGATACTCAGACAAAATAATAAACAAAATGATAAAATTCATTTGGAAGGATAAAATTTCTATAACATCAAAGGAAATTTTTCGCTTCTTTTTTCTTTATCTCTCTGTCTCTCTGTCTCTGTCTCTCTCTGTCTCTCTGTCTCTCTCTCTATCTCTCTCTCTCTCTCTCTCTCTCTCTCTCTCTCTCTCTCTAGAAGAATGAGAATTAATGTAACTCCAGATACATTATGAAGCTGAAGTCATAAAAACTATTCATGATTATTTTTTTCAGAGATTGAATTTTTTTTCTAATAAACCACTTATCATGAGCTTGCCATGTTTACCAGCCAGCCTTAAATTACAACTTAAAAGAAAAGTTCAGTTTTACTGAGGTGAAATAATATAATAATTAGATTAGATTTCAATTTGGGGTTTCCACAGACATGTGTGGAAATTTTCTTTGAAGCACTTTCTGTTTCTTCTTCTGCAATTTTTTCTTCTTGCCTTCCCCACATGAATACTTCTCAAGCCTCAGTCTAACAAACTTTTCCCTGTAAGTCATTGCATAGAACTTTTTCCTCTTGTATCTTTTGTGTAGGTACCAAGGTATTGGCCACTGATTTTATTTGTGACAGATGATGCATCCAAAAATGGCTTTTCTCCAAGTACCTGGTCTTGACCTTCCTTGACCTGCCTAAAGAAGCCTCAAAGCATCATCTCTTTCCTGAATAACTTTATCCAAAGCATCCATGGACTCTTGACACCTTGTCTAATTGCTCTGAACTTGGCATTGACAGTCTCTGTCTTTTGGCCTCCTGCTCTAAGGTGAGAAACATATTTCTTTCTTTCAGTAGGATATTCCAAAGTTTGTGTAAATATTCCTTGTACTTGTACCGTAACTGTTCACAGGTCCATACAGCACCTGATTTGACTGTTTCTTCTCCCCCATTTTCTGGGTCATCAAAAAATTCTTCTAGTCCTTTCCTTGACAAAGTAGTATGAATTAATTTATATTGGTGGAGGGGTGTGATGATGGCTGAATAATTGTTTAACAAGCTAAAAGTAAATCCCAGGCTGGCTGTGGGGGTCAGTGAGGGCATTGGCAAATCTAGCCAACCCACAGCCATCATCATCCTATTGCCCTCAGAGTGTGCCCCCACACTGTGCTTCTGCTGACCACCCAGGTTATTATTTTTAATAGATCAGTGAAACAGATTAGATAAGCAACCAAAAGAAACTATGCAATTCAAAAGCTCATTGTTCAACACAGACAATTTCATAGATTGTTAGAGGGAAGGATTTCCTGCTTCATGAGAAATGAATCACCCCTCTCTCTTCCTCCAAATATATCTCACCCTCATTCAGTCTTCCCTCCTCTTTCTCCCCTCTCCTCACTCCCTTTCTTAGCTTTTATTCTTTTGATTCCACATGAATATTAGTTTTCTTCTTCAGTTTAAAGAAATTGGAATATATCATCTTAAAGCAAATATGCACAAGAAAAATAATATCATCCTTGAATAGTATTATGGGAGAATTATCTCCTTTTTGAGTTCAAGTGATAGGTAACTGTTGCACAAAAAAATATACTACCACGCAGCAGAAATTATAGAGGTAAAAACTCAGGTTTTATTATGATTAACAATACGTTCAGGAGGTAGAAAATAATCCTGAACCCTAATTAAGATTCTAATAAGACTTCTAATAGACAAAATTACATCAGAGCAACAAAGAAATATTACATTTGCACACTGAAATCTAATACACCCTTTTAGCCTATTAAATTTGAAAACAGAAAAATTCATAATTTCTTGTTTCCTTCAAAGTCATAAATATTGAATAAACTTAGTTAAGTAGAATTAAAAGCTCATACATCTCCTAAGGAAGGAATCCTAGTTAAATAGACACTACAAGTAAACTAAGTCAGGTTACAAATTATACTACAGATTATACTAACTTCTCTTTCACGATGGACTGATTCAGGGGGAAGATTTATATGTCACCAAGATAACCAAAAAATAGAGAAAATCAGGATCTTTCCTCTGGCTTCTTATCTGAGGAATATTTAAAGGCTTACATAAAATTTCATATCTTATGGTACATGCTTCCATCAGCTCAATAACCTCCTAAATGGGGGCAAAAAGTTTTGATCCCAACAAAAATAAAAAAGTAAATAAAAAATAAAATATTCTCATAAAAATTAAATTTAAAATTCACAAATTCAATGAGGCAGAATATATGTATTATTTATCCTTGCATTCAGAATACCTAGGACAGTGTCCTGCAAATTTTCTTTAAGTAAAAACATGTTTGTTTAATAATGAATGAATGAGTGAATAAGTGTGTTATCTATTTTCCTATGTCAAGAGAGCAGTAACTGTTCAGTGAAGAAAACTGCCCATCAGAATATGGCCTTTCCTTTCTTAATCAAATGAGACAATAAAAGTAATTGGGGTTTTATGACCACTACCATAGAAAAATGACATTATTATATCCTTATCAACATTATTTATTAAAAAGAAAAACATATTTTAGAATGGATTATGGAACATATAAAGTAACCCTGAAATATAATGTAATTAAAGAGCCACATTTTGCCCTCCTAATTCTAGAAGAATATAAAAGATTTAGACAAATTAACTTAGGAAAATTAAAAGACTATCATCATCTCATAATCAGGTTATAGCTCCCGCAAAAATAAATGTATACTGAACTACATAATGGAGCATAAGAAAAACTTCCTGGGAATCTATTATAAAATAATCACTTCAAATGTTGACTATAAGATTCCATAAAGAAGCTATTATTTTAAACCATTAAATAAAATTCACTAGAAATTTAATACTCATGATATCAAAAGTTACTTTTTGACAGTCATCATAAATCTGTATTAGGTGCATTCAAATTCAAACTATGGAATATGATTTTAAGTGCTTTTTCACTAATGTAATCAGGTAAAAATAGCTGGAAGTATTTGCAATAATACAAATTTTAAACAACAGTAAATTGTAGTTACAGCATTGCTTAGTATTAAAAAAAAACCTTAATTTTTTGAAATTAGATTTTTTTTTTATTTTTAATTTACAACCCTTAGTTTTATATGTTCTTGAGTTTCAAATTTTCTTCCCTTCCCTCCCTTACCCCTTCTGTCCCAAGATGGCATGCAGTCCCATAGAGATTCTACAGAAACCTTCACATTAAACATTTTTACACAATAGTCAAGTTGCAAGGAAGATTTATGAACAATGGAATGTATCCGGAGAGATAAGAAACAAAACCAAAAAACAAAAGAGAGAGAGAGAGAGCAAATGGTTTGCCTTAATCTGCATTCAGATTCCACAGTTCTTTCTCTGGATGTAGCTAGCTTTTTCCATCATGAGTCCTTTGAAGTTGTCTTCAAGCCTTGTATTGCTGAGGAAAGGCAAGTCTATAAAAGTTAGTCATCACAGAATCAATATGTCTGTGGTTGTGTATAACATTCTCCTGATTCTGCTCCTCTCACTCAGCATCAGATCATGTAGGTCTTTCCAGGTTATTATGAAGTCCCTATCTTCCCCATTCCTTAGAGCACAATAGTATTCCATTACATTCATACACCACAACTTGTTCATTCCCCAATTAGTGGGCATCCCCTTGATTTCCAATTCTTTACCACCACAAAAAGAAAAGCTATAAATATTTTGTACATGCAGGTCCCTTTCTCACTTCTGTGATCTCTTTAAAGGGTATGCACATTTTTATAGCCCTTTGGGCATAGTGCTAAATTGCTCTCCAGAATGGCTGGATCTGTTCACAACTCCACCAACAACATATTAATGTTCCAATTTTTTCACATCCTGTCCAGCATTTATCATTTTCCTGTTTTGCCATGTTAGCCAATCTGACAGGAGAGATGTGGTACGTAAGAGATGTTTTGAATTGTATTTCTCTAATTGATAGTGATTTAGAGCATCTTTTCGTATGCCTATAGATATCTTTAATTCCTCCCTTTGAAAACTGCCTGTTCATCTCCTTTGACCATTTCTCAATTTGGGAATGACTCTTTTTCCTATAAATTTGGCTCAGTTCCCTGTATATTTTAGATATGAGGCCTTTATCAGACACATTGGTTGTAAAGATTTTCCCCCAACTTTCTGCTTCTCTCCTAATCATTGTTGCATTGGCTTTGTTTATACAAAACCTTTTCAGTTTAGCATAAGGAAAATTAATCATTTTGAGTTTTGTAATGCTCTCTGTCTCTTCTTGAGTCATGAATTCTTCCCTTTCCCATAATTCTGATTGGTAAACTATTCCTTGCTCTCCCAAATTGCTTGTACTATCAGCATTTATTCCTAAATCATGTACCCATTTTGACTTTATTTTGGTATATGATGTAAGATATGGGTCTATGCCCAGTTTCTGCCATAGTATTTTCCAATTTTCCCAGAAGTTTTTATGAAATAGTGAATTCTTAACCGAGAAGCTGGATTCTTTGGGTTTATCAAAGAGTAGATACCTATAGTTGATGACTTCTGCATCTTGTGTACCTAACTTATTCCACTGATCTGCCACTCTGTTTCTTAGCCAGTACCAGGTAGTTTTGAGGACTGCTGCTTTATAGTACAGTTTGATATCTGGTATGGCTAGGCCACCTTCCCTAGCATTTCTTTTCATTAATTCACTTGATATTCTGGACATTTTGTTCTTCCATATGAATTTTGTTACTATTTTATTTAGCTCTGTAAAATAATTTTTGGTAGTTTGATTGGCATAGAATTGAATAAGTAAATTAATTTAGGTAAAATTGTCATTTTTATTATATTAGCTTGGCCTAACCATGAGCAACTGATATTATTCCATTTAATTAGATCTGACCTTATTTGTGTGAGAAGTGTTTCATAATTGTGTTCATATAGTGCCTGGGTTTGTCTTGGCCAGTAGACTCCCAAATATTTTATAGTGTCTAGAGTAACGGTAAATGGAATTTCTCTATCTCTTGCTATTGGGCTTTGTTAGTAATATATAGGAATGCCAAGGATTTATGTGGGATTATTTTATATGCTGCTAATAGCTAAATTTGTTTATTATTTCAAGTAGTTTTTTACTCAAATCTCTAGGATTCTGTAAGTAAATCATCATATCATCTGCAAAAAGTGATGATTTAGTTTCTTCTTTGCCTATTCTAATTCCTTCAATTTCTTTTTCTTTTAATGCTAAAGCTAACATTTCTAGTACCAAATTGAATAATAGGGGTGATGATGGACATCCTTGATTCACCCTGGATTTTATTGGGAATGCATCTAGCTTATCCTGATTACATATAAAGCTTGCTGATGGTTTTAGGTAGATGCTATTTATAATTTTAAGGAAGGCTCCATTTATTCGTATGCTTTCTAGTGTTTTCAATAGGAATGGGTATTATATTGTGTCAAAAGCTTTCTCAGCAGCTATTGAGATGATCATATGGTTTCTGCTAGTTTTATTATTGATATGATCAATTATGCTGATAGTTTTCCTAATATTGAACCAGCCTGGCATTCCTGGCATAAATCCTACCTGGTCGTAGTGTATTGTTCCCCTAATAAGTTGCTGCAATCTTTTTGCTAATATTGTATTTAAAATTTTTGCACCAATATTGATTAGGGAAATTGTTCTATAATTTTCTTTCTCTGTTTTGGCTCTTCCTGGTTTAGGTTATTAGTAGCATATGTGTGTCATAAAAGAATTTGGGAGGACTCCTTCTTTGCCTATTTTCCCAAATAGTCTAGAAAGTATGGGAATTAATTGTTCTTTGAATGTTTGATAGAATTCACATGTAAAACCATCCTGCCCTGGAGATTTTTTCCTATGGACTTCGTTGACAGCATGCTCAATTTCTTTTTCTGAGATGGGGTTATTTAGAAATTTTACTTCCTTTTCTGTTAACCTGGGAAATTTGTGTTTTTGTAAATATTCATCCATTTCCTTGAGGTTATCAAATTTATGGTCATACAATACAGCAAAATAATTTGTTATTTTTCTAGCTTTTTCAGTTGCATGCCCATTTCATTGACCTCCTTTTTCTCTATTTTATTCACGTAAGCATTTAGAGATATAAAACTTCCTCTAAGAACTGCTTTTGTTGCATCCCATAGGTTTTGGTATGTTGTCTCATTATTGTCATTCTCTTGAATGAAGTTTTTCATGGTTTCTATGATTTGTTCTTTGGCCCACTCATTCTTTAGGATTAGATTATTTAGTTTCCAATTAATCTTTAGTTTATCTTTCCATGGTCCTTTATTACAAATATTTTTTTTTTTTGCATCATGATCTGAGAAGTATGCATTGACTACTTCAGCTTTTCTGCACTGGATCATGAAGTTAAAAAAAAAAACCTTAATTTTACATGACTGCTCCAATATAACTTTAATTCTTATATTGGAAATTATATGGGAAAATTTAAATTTGAAATTTAAAATACTGATCTCAAATCAGGTACTAGAAATGCTATAAGATGTCAGCCTGAAATTGTAGAAAGAACACAAGATCAGGCCTGTGGAAAACTGAGTTCAAGTCCACTGTTGATTACAAACTATAACTTTTTTGCATCATTTAATTTCTCTGTGCCTTAACTTCTTTATATATTCAAAAGCAGTTTTGGATTAGAAGGTGAACTTTAATATTCCATATATCAGGGGCATGGTAGAAAAGGGGTAAGTTTGAAGTATAGGGTAAAACAAGTTATCATCAAGGAAGCTGATGTCTTTATGATTCATTAACAGTTTTCTATTCAAACATCCCATAAATGACAACTTTGATTATTCTGCCACAAATCACAACAACGCCCTCATAGCTAGGGTGGAGACAAAACTTCTGTTGCTGGGGTGAACTAAGGCTAGCACTAGAAGTTCAGATATCACATCCTTCACTAGGAAGATGCAGCCCAGGAGAAGAGACTCAAGACCTCTTCTAGTATGATTTTCTTCTTTTCTTTTCTTTCCTTTTTTTTTTTGCTTTTTCTTCCTCAATATTTGAAGATTAACTGAATTTGCTGTCTGCCAACTTAGAACTGACATGGAGAGTGGAAGCTTCAATGAAAAGATGTTATAGTCTTCATCCCACAACTAGCAAACTCCCCTAGCTTAATTTTGCAAGGCCGGTGATATAATTTCAACAAGAGCAGAATGTAAAATGACCCATCTATCCAGCTACCATCACTCTACTTACATTTCTAATCATCTTAGCTCTTCCCTCTCATTTGCCTTCTGGAACTCCTGTTCTCCTGTATGCATACTTTCCTTAAATGTAGACATTCTTTTCTCTTGCTCAACCTTCCGGCATTTATAGGCACCTACTTTCCCAGAACATATTGCTGCCTTTCCCCTTCTTCCCATCACTGGTTTCACTTTTTCATGCTCTTTGACACACTGGAACCAAAAGAATAGGAATGCTCTTTGCTGTTTACTAATATTTCCAGATGTGAGTTGCCCTTCCCTCTACCACCATCATTTAGTAAGTTCTGTATCTTTAAGAAGTTTTTCCATTTGGATATATTCCTATATCCAGATATTCAAAGACATTATCTACTTGCCCCAGACCATTCTCCCTCTATTCTAAAGAGATTCTGAGCATAACTCAGTCTTCCTATCCAGTCACTTCAATATAGGAGGATAACAAATTGTTTCATTGAACAAAATTCACAGAGGAAATCAGTCATGAGGAGGCGGAGCCTAAAGATAGCAGAGTAAAGTCAGGGACTTGCCTGAGCCCTCCAACAAACCCCTCCAAATACCTTTAAAAATGACTCTAAACAAATTATAGAGCAGCAGAACCCATAAAAATATGGAGTGAAACAAATTTCCAGCCTAAGACAATTTGGAAGGTCAGCTGGAATGGTCTGTTGCACCAGGCTTAGAGAGGAGCACAGTGCAGCATGGCCTGTGCCAGCACAGAAGGGGCCCCAGATGACAAAAAGTTATTATGGTGACAAGGGATAGAAAAACACACACTTGGGAGAAGACAGCAAAGTCAAAGTATCCAAGAAAAATATGAATTCATCTCAGGCCTTGGAAGAGCTCAAAAATGATTTTGAAAATCAAGTAAGACAGGTAAAGAAAAAAATGAGAAGAGAAAGGAGAGTGATGCAAGAAAATTATGAGCAAAGTGTCAATAGTTCAGTGAAGGAGACCCACACACACACACACAATACTGAAGAAAATAATACCTTAAAAAACAGACTAGGCCAAATGGTAAAAGAGATCCAAAAAGCCAATGAGGAGAAGAATACCTTAAAAATAAGAATTGGCCAAATGGAAAAGGAGGTCTAAAAGCTCATTGATGAAAAATGCTTAAAAATTAGAATGGAACCTAATGACTTTATGAGAAACCAAGAAACAACAAAACAAAACAAAAGAATGAAAAAAATAGAAGACAACATGAGATATCTCATTGGAAAAACAACTGATCTGGAATACAGATCTAGGAGAGATAATTTAAAAATTATTGGACTACCTAAAATTCATGATAAAAAAAAAAACAACACAACATACACATCTTCTTTCAAGAAATTATCAGGTTAAACTGCCCTTCCAATAAATAGGTTAAACCAGAGGGTAAAATAGAAATTAAAAGAATCCACTGATCACCTCCTGAATGAGATCCCAAAAGGAAAACTTGCAGGAACATTATAGTCAAGGTGCAGAGTTCTCAGGTGAAGGAGAAAATATTGCAAGCAGGCAGAAAGAAATGATTCAAGTATTGTGGAGCTACAGTCAGGATAACACAAGATTTAGCAGCTTCTATATTAAAAGATCTGAAGGCTGGGAATATGATATTCTGAAGGGAAAAGGATCGAAGATCGCAACCAAGAATGAATTACCCAGAAAAATTGAATATAATTCTTCAGGGGGGAAAATTGAAATTCAATGAGATAGAGGACTTTCAAGCATTCTTTAAGAAAAGACCAGAGCTGCATAGAAAATTTGGCTTTCAAATACAAGACTCAAAAGTAGTAAAAAAAAAAAAATTACCAGGAAAAGGAAGCCCTAAGAGACTTAATAAGGTTAAACTATGTACATTACTACATGGGAAGATGATATTTTTAACTCATAAGATCTTTCTTATTATTAGAGTAGTTAGAAGGAGTATATATAAACAGAGGGCAAAGGTGTGAGTTGAATATGTAGGGATGGTAACTAAAAAATGAAATTAATGTATGAGAGAGGAATGTACTGGGAGAAAGATAAAGGGAGAGGTATAATGTATTAAATTATCTCACATAAAAGAAGCAAGGAAAATCTTTTGCTGTGGAGGGGAAGGAGAGGAAGTGAGAGGGAATGTGTGACCTTTACACTCATTGGATTTGGCCTAAGGAGGGAATAACATACATGCTCAATTATGTATGGAAATCTATCTTACCCTACAGCAAAGCAGGAAAGAAAGGGATGGGGTGGGGTAATAGAAGGAAGGTCAGATTGGGGGAGGGGGTAATCGGAAACAAACACTTTTGAGGGGAGATATGATAAAAGGAGAGAACAGAATAAATGGGGAGTGGGATAGGATGGAGTAAAATATAGTCTTTCACAACATGGCTATTATGGAAATGTGTTACATGACTACACATGTATAACCTATATTGAATTGCTTGCCCTTTCAAAGAAGGTGGGTGGAGAGGGAGGGAGGGAGAGAATTTGGAACTCCCAGTTTAAAAAAAAAAGAACGTTTAAAATAGTTTTTAAATGCAACTGGGAAATAAGATACACAGGCAATGGGGTATAGAAATATAGTTTGCCCTACAGGAAAATAGAAGGGGAAGGAGATAAGAGAGGGGGAAAAGGGGTGATAGAAGGCAGATTGGGAGGAGTAATCGGAATGCATGCTGTCATGTGGTGGGGGAAGGGAGAGATGGGAAAATTTAAAACTCAAACTCTTGTAGAAGTGAATGTTGAAAACTAAAATAAATAAATGAATTAGAAAAAAGAAAACTAACTGGATATGTAGAATGAATGAAGGTTAACTGAGGATGATCTCAAAGTTGTAAACTTTGGTGACTGCAAGGGTGGTGTTAACTTCAAGAGGATTTTATCATGGGAAAAAATAAAATGAGCTCTGTTTTGTTGAGAAATGAATATGGGATATACATTACAAAATGGCCAGTAGGTAGTTGGAGGTACACAACTAGAGCTCAGGAGACAAATCGAGACTAAATGCATAGATCTGGGAATCACTTACATAAAGTCAAAAAAATAAACCATTAATGTGCCTGTCTTTGCACAGCCCCTTCTATGGTTAATATTCCCATCTTTGACCAATTTCCAGGTGTGAAGTAAAACCTGAGAGTTGTTTTCACTTGTATTATTTCTTATTTTTATTAACAAGGACAGTCTGCCGTTTGGTTGGTAATAGTTTGGTATTAAGGATCAGGTAGGTGGCACAGTGAGTAGAGGACCGGCCCTGGAGTCAGGAGGACCTGAGTTTAAATCCAGCCTCAGACACTTGACACATGTACTAGCTGTGTGACCTTGGACAGGTCACTTAACACCAATTGCCCTGCCAAAAAAAATACTTTTGTATTAGAAGATCTGATTTTTAAATTGATTCAATTCAAAAATTGTCCATAATTATTGGTAACTTCTATGTACAAAGTACTGCGCTAACTACTGTAAAATAATAAAAAATCAATAAAACAAAATCTCAATTTCATGTAGTTTAAAATTGAGTAAGGGAGGTAAGACATATTATAAATATCTGCAGAGAAAGATAAGGAGTGGTCAGAAGTAGAAAGGTTTTAAGAGAGCCACAAAAATACACTAAAGGGATTTTTAAAAGAAAAAAATCATACATGACTGAGGAGATCAGAGAAGGCTTTATGAATGAGTAAGCATCTAAGCTAGGCCTTGCATCAAAACAAATCAAAATGTAAGGGAAGGTCATTTCTAGAGGAGTGAACAGAATGAACGGTGGTGCAAAGGCAGGAAAGCCTAAGAAGTGAATGAAGAACATTTAGACAAAAGGAGAGGTTTCATGTTGGGAAGGAATGGGAAATAACACCGGTACGATGAAGTTGGGACCACACCGAAGAAGCCTTTGAAAGTCAGATTTAGTAATACAGACTTTATTCTATACATAATGAGAAATTTCTGAGAGTATCTAAGAAGGAGAACATCATCAGTGAAATTGGAGTGTACAACATGTGTCTATGAGTGTATAAGATCAATTAGAAGAAGGGAAAACTGAAGGTGGGGAAACCACTTACTACTGTAGCTAGGAATAAAAACAATGAAAACCTGAGTATAGGTTAGAAGTGAGGAGGTCTGAATACAGATTGAGGCAAACTATTTGCTCTCTTTTTTCCCTTCTTTTTTTTGGTTTTGTTTCTTCTTTCTAATGATTCATTCCACTGGTTATAATTCTCCTTTACAACTAGACTATTATGTAAATAAGTCCAATGTGAAGGTATATGTAGAATCTATATTGGATTACATGCCATCTTGGGGTGGGGAGGAGAAGGAGGGAGAGAAAATTTGGAACTAAAAAACTTGTGGAACTGAGTATTGTAAACTAAAAATAAAAATAAATTTAAAAGAAAAATTAAATTAAAAAATTAAAAATTAAAAAAAAAAGTGAGGAGGTAAATTCTATGTTTACTATGCCCATCTGTATTAGTGCCACAGATGATAGAATTTTAATTTTGTTTTGCTGTGGCACATTTTTTTGGTGTCCCATCTATTAAAAACAGAAATCAAAGGTTTGATTCAAACACAGGAGCTTCCTGCCAATCTATTATAATACTTTCTTTAAGAAGAGAAAAAGTAGGAAAGCAGGGACTTGCCTAAAGCTCTCCCCCAGAACCCTCTAAACACCTATAAAAATGGCTCTGAACAAATTCTAGAACTGCAGAACCCACGAAATAGCAGAGGGAAGCAGGGCTCCAGTCCAGGACAGCCTGGAGAATTACACCTGCAGTTGCTTCCGGCCCGAGTCCCACCTGTTTGGAGGAAATAAATGGCAAATCCGAGCAGGAGTGCAGAGCCTGCTCAGATCTGAGTCATGGTCTGGGCTGGCAATTCTTGGGGGAGAAGGAGCACTGGTGTGGCAGAGCTTGCTATGTAGAAAAATGTCTGAAAACAACAGTGCAGCAAGCTTGTGACAAAGTACTCTATACTCTACAAGCAGTCATACCCAGGTGAAATACACAAAGGTCAGGTAGTTGGCTGTGAACATGGTCAGGCAACAAAAATGGTCTCAGATTCAGACTCAGCCTCTGGAATCTTTTTTGGGTGACAAAGAAGACCAAAACATACAGCCAGAAGAAGTCAATAAAGTCAAAGAGCCTACATCAAAAGCTTCCAAGAAAAACATGAACTGGTCTCAGGCCTTGGAAGAGTTCAAAAAGGATTTGGAAAAGCAAGTTAGAGAAGTAAAGGAAAAATTGGGAAGAGAAATGAGAATGATGCGAGAAAACCATGAAAACCAAGTCAATGACTTGCTAAAGGAGACCCAAAAAATACTCAGGAAAATAACACCTTAAAAAATATATGAACTCAAATGGCAAAAGAGCTCCAAAAAGCTGATGAGAAGAAGAATGCCTTGAAAGGCAGAATTAGCCAAGTGGAAAGGAGGTCCAAAAGACCACTGAAGAAAATACTACCTTAAAAATTATATTGGAGCAAGTAGAAGCTAGTGACTTTATGAAAAATCAAGAAATTATAAAACAGAACCAAAGGAATGAAAAAATGGAAGATAATGTGAAATATATCAATGGAAAAACCACTGACCTGGAAAATAGATCCAGGAGAGATAATTTTAAAGTTATTGGACTACCTGAAAGCCATGATCAAAGAAAGAGCCTAGATATCATCTTTCAAGAAATTATCAAAGAGAACTGCCCTGATATTCTAGAGCCAGAGGGTAAAATAGAAATTGAAAGAATTCACCGATCACCTCTTGAAAAACATCCCAAAAAGAAAACTCCTAGGAATATTGTCATCAAATTCCAGAGCTCCCAGTTGATGCAGAAAATACTGCAAGCAGCCAGAAAGAAACAATTTGAGTATTGTGGAAACACAATCAGGATAACACAAGATCTAGCAGCTTCTACATTAAGGGATCAAAGGGCTTGGATTATGATATTCCAGAGGTCAACGGAACTAGGATTAAAACCAAGAATCACCTACCCAGCAAAACTGAGTATTATGGTCCAAGGCAAAATATGGATTTTCAATAAAATAGAGGATTTTCAAGCTTTCTCAGTGAAAAGACCAGAGCTGAATAGAAAATTTAACTTTCAAACACAAGAATCAAGAGACGCATGAAAAGGTAAACAAGAAAGAGAAATCATAAGGGACTTACTAAAGTTCAACTGTTGTGTTTACATTCCTACATGGAAAGATGATGCGCATAATTCATGAGACCTCAGTATTAGGATAGCTGAAAGGAATATACATATATATAGACAGAGGGCACAGAGTGAGTTGAATATGAAGGGATGATATCTAAAAAATAGAATTAAATTAATGGATGAGAGAGGAATGTATTGAAAGAGGGAGAAAGAGAGAGATAGAATGGGGTAAATTATCTCACATAAAAGTGGCAAGAAAAAACAGTTTGTTAAAAGGGAAGAGGGGGCAGATGAGGGGGAATGAGTGAATCTTGCTTTCATTGGATTTGACCTCAGGAGGGAATACCATACACACTCAATTAGGTATCTTACCACACAGGAAACAAGGAGGAAGAGACAAAAAGGGGGGATGATAGAAGGAAGAGCAGATAGGAGGAGGAAGTAATCAAAAGCAAACATTTTCAAAAAGGGACAGGGTCAAGGGAGAAAATTGAATAAAGGGGGATAGGATAGGGAGGAGCAAAATATAGTCTTTCACAACATGAGCATTGTGGAAGCGTTTTGCATAATGATACACATGTGGCCTATGTTGAATTGTTTTCCTTCTTAGGGAGGATGGGTGTGGAGGGAAGAGGGGAGAGAATTTGGAACTCAAAGTTTTAAAAGAAGATGTCCAAAACAAAGTTTTTGCATGCAACTAGGAAATAAGATATACAGGCAATGGGGCATAGAAATCTATCTTGCCCTACAAGAAAGTAAGGGAAAAAGGGATGGAGGGAGAGTGGGGTGACAGAAGGGAGGACTGACTAGGGAATGGGGCAATTGGAATACATGCCATCTTGGAGTGAGGGGAGGGTAGAAATGGAGAGAAAATTTGTAATTAAAACTCATGGAAATCAATGCCGAAAACTAAAAATATTAGATAAACAATAATAAATTTTAAAAAACGAAGAGAGAAAGTGCCAGGTCTAATCAGCACTGAATAACATCATAAACATATTGTAAGTGACATTTTAAGTCAAGAAAATTATTTGTTAATTATTTGCTAGTAATTTGTAAATTTCTTGTTGCCTTCTTTTTTTAGGCTGTCATAGGTAGAGGATAAGACATGGACAGGGAGGAAGAGGGAGAATTTGGAATTCAAGGTTTTAAAAAATGAATGTGATTAAGCTAAACGACAAGGCAAATTACAGTATTTTAGAGCTTGAAAATTGATTACAAATTATCTACTCCAAGCCAAATTTTTTTTAAAGGGAGGAATTAGAAACCTAGTAGGATTAAGTGATCACTAATGGCTATAACCCAATATCTTACTGTTTAGTCATTTTTCAGTCATTTCTGACTGTTTGTGACCCCATTTGGGGATTTCTTGGCAGAAATACTGGACTGCTTTGCCATTTCCTTATCCAGCTTATTTTATAGATGAAGAATCAATGCAAACAGGCCAAAGTGACTTGCCAAGGTCACACAACTAGCTTTAAGTATGTGAGGACATATTTGAACTTAGGAAGATATCTTCCTGACTCCAGGCTAGGCACTCTATCCCCTGCACAACCTAGCTGCTCTGTAATAGAGTATAGCAACTGTAGTAGTGAGAAAGAATACTCTTCCTTAAAAAGGGAATATGGCCAATAAAAACAGAGAATTTGGGATGGGAAAGAATATTGTAGGGGATCATGCTTCAGAATGCTGTTACCTGTCAGTGAGAGCTTGCTTTATAATTTTGTGAATTAGCATCTACTCTTGCTTCAGTTTCAGATTTATTATAGTTTCTAGATCCTGCTTTTTCTCCACACTTGTCTCATCTCTCATAATCCTTCCTCCCTCTTATGGACGTACATCACTAGGTGCCCTGGTCTTTATCTCTATTAGGATTGAACCATTATACTCCTCTTTTGATAAGGGAATATTGTGTTTTACTATTGCTTTATTTAATTTTTAAACTGTACTAAATATTTAAAATCATAACCCCTGTTTGCCTCACTTTCCTCATAAGTAAAATGGGGGAAATAATAACACTTACCTCCCATAATTTTTGCAATGATCGAATGAGATAATAATTGTAAAGTACCTAGCACTGTGCCTGGCACATAGTGTTATATAAATATCAGTTATGATCATTATTCATTAGTATTAAGTCCTATTCCTCCAATATAAAAATTTAGCAAAGGCATCTCAAAAAAATGCTTTTTTTAACATACCTGACAAAATGTTTTGTATTTTGAAAAAAAAAGGAGTTGGTAGATTTGGGTCTATTGGGACTTCAAAAGCAAACATACATGTATGTGCTTATATGTTTGTATACAAATAAGCATATACACATTTTCATACACATACATGTACATGGATGAGTGTATACAGGCATATACATGTATGTGTATATGTACACATGCACATATATACATGAATATGTATTTGGGTATATACACATATATACTTATATGCCTGTAAGTGCATACACATGTATGTCTATATTCATGTATACATATATAATCTTTGAGTGTTCATGTTGAACGGAAATAAAAAGGCTATCTTGCTTGTGGGTAATTGTGATTTATATGCCAATATTATTTGCACAGAAATAGGAAGAATATAAATTTGATGAAGAAAATGATAAGAATAGTGAAAAACATGATGTAACATGCAACTCCAAAAGAAATTCACAAAGATTTGATTCAAACATAGAACTCTCATGGCTATATATTGCAATGCATTTTTTTTTAAAGAAGTAGAAGGCATTGGTTAAGAAGAGCACCAAATAACATTAATAAAATGGCATAAATGATATTTTAAATCAAGAAAATAATTTGTTAACAAGTTGAGAGTTATTTCTGAATTACCTTTCTCTATGCAATTATAACCGCACTTTCTTGGAGCAAAAATCAAAATCAATGCCAAATTAGGAGGAGGAGGTAGATAGACCCAAAGAGTGAAATATCAGAAAGAAGCACAGGCAGCTCCATCCTTTACCCCATCCCCACCAACTCCTCCAAACAGTTTTAGAAAATTCGTTAGACCAAATTCTTACAGGGAAGTCAAAGAAAAAAAAAGTCAGCACAAAGAGGGGAGGGAGGGACAGAGGGAAGGAGGGAAGGGAGAGAGATAGATAGAGAGAGAGAGAGAGAGAGAGAGAGAGAGAGAGAGACAGAGACAGAGACAGAGAGAGACAGACAGAGAGAGAGAGAGATGTCTGTCTGTGGACATGGGTGACAGTGTCTAGTGAGAAGCACACATCACAGAACATTCTAGCACAGAGAGAAAGTCTCTTGCTCACCACCATGTTCCATGTCACAGATGCAAGGTAGTCTTGGGAGATTAGAATTAGTGTTAAGGAAAACAAAATGCTAAGATTAGGTGTGTATATATGTGTGTGTATTTATGTGTATGTGTATGTATATATTGGTGTGGGTATATATGTATGTATGTTTGTATTGTCTGTGTATCTTTTTAAAATGGCAAAGAATTGAACATTGAAGGGTTACATATCAATTAGTGAATAACTGAACAAGATATAAGTTATAAGTATATAAATGTGATGGAATAGAATTGTGCTGCATAATTGAAGGGCCTATTTCAGATAATCTTGTAAAACATATATGAAATGATGCAGAGTTAAGTGACCAGGAACAGAACAATAATTTACAGAATTACACCCATGCTGCAAAGACAAATAGTTCTGTTAAATTCCGGAACCAACCTGACAATGACTAACCAGAATTCTAGTGGACTAATAATGGAACATGCTACCCTCTTCCTGATTGAGAGGTAGAAGATTTGGAATATATATATATATATATATATATATATATATATATATATATATATATATATATATATGTGTGTGTGTGTGTGTGTGTGTGTGTGTGTGTGTGTGTGTGTGTATGTATGTGTGTGTGTATATATATATACATATAGAAATTTGTACATGCTAGATTATATATGTAAATACCAGAAGTTTTTATTTCATTTCTTTTTCATGAGAGGAAAGGTGGTTGGAAGGAAGGGTATACAGATTTTTGCTGAATGAAAAGAATAAAAATAAATTTTAAAAGTTCAAAACAGGCAGAAAAGATAAAAATGGCAAATTAATGCATGTAAATAAAGTGGCTCTAATCTAACTTACACAGACAAGATACTGATATTTTAAAAAGGTGAAAAGGATAATGGAACATGCATCAATATAGTCTCTGACCATTATCTACATAAATGTAACTGATATAAAAGCAACTAGCATAAAAAGTCAAAAAATAGATCCAAAGAGCTTAAGTAGCATCTTAGATTATATACATACATACATTCATATGTTCGTAAGTATGTACATAAGTACGTACGTACACACATGTGTGTATGTCTATGTATGTATGTATGATTTTTCCAAGCAGGAAGAAAAAGCCTTATGGAACAACATTAGTTTACAATATAAACTTGTTAGCACAAAATTATGGAAGATAATTGCGGAAGGAAATGTTGATTCACAAAACAGCATGAAGTAGGGGAGGCAAAAACAAGTTTAAAGAAACATTGGCATGACATCCGATAGAGCTAGAGGATACAAAAAAAAACTATAAAGGAAACTGACAGATTGACAACAAATAAAAACAAAGGAAATAAATCTAACAATATTTCTCTAGTAACCTATTTTCTTTAACAGTGAGAGTTAAGCCGCCATATTTAGAGTCTAAAATCTCAGTCCTGAATGTGTTGCTAAGTGAAGTAGAAATGAAACTGGAGGAAATGAAGGTGGGAGGAGCAGCTGGACAAAACTATATATGAGCAAAGTAAAATGAGTCAGCAGTATACACAAATATGAGCACAGAGAGATCAGTTCACAAGATATACAAATTGGGCAGAATCCTGAAATTTGGAAACAATTAAGGAATATCAAATAATCAGCTCATGAAACTTTCTTATCTGTACATCAAAATTGTGCAAATAATTTCCATTTGCAATAAGAGAATAATTTATGATGGTTTAAGAAAACACTGATTTTCATCAGCAATATTCTCTTTTTTATTCCTGAATTATATTTTCTTTTTTTCTATTTTAATACATTTTATTCCCCCAATTACATATTAAAACAATTTTAATATTTTTTTTGTTTTGAGTTCCAAATTCTATCATTCTCTCCCTCCCTCTGCTCCCCACTCCACAAAATTGTAAACAATCAGATATATATTATACATGTGCAATCATATAAAGCATTTCATTGTTAGTCATTTTTTACAAGAAGATTTGAATAAAACAAAAAGAATTTAAGAAAGAAAGTGAAAAATAGCATGCTTCAGTTTGTATTCAAACAATATCAGTTCTTTCTCTGAAGATAGATAGTATGCTTCATCATTAGTCTCTGGGATTGTCTTAGTTGTTGTATTGCTGAGAAGAGCTAAGTTATTGTTACTGTGTACAATGTTCTCCTGGTGCTGTTCACTTCACTTTGCATCAGTAATATTTTCTTGAAAACCATGTCTGTACAATCACACAATTTATTGTAAGGTGCAGAAATAGCAAGATCCCAATCATGTTTATTACCTATCTAATTTTAAAAAAAATCATTAGATTCAGTACAATGAAATGCTTCTTTAAAGTCTCCCACAGGGGGGCGGAGCCAAGATGGCAGCTGGTAAGCACGGACTAGAGTGAGCTCCGTACCCGAGTCCCTCCAAAAACCTATAAAAATGGCTCTGAACCAATTCTAGAACGGCAGAACCCACAGAACAGCAGAGGGAAGCAGGGCTCCAGCCCAGGACAGCCTGGATGGTCTCTGGGTGAGCTCTATTCCACACGGAGCTGGGAGCTGGGAGCTGGGAGCTGGGAACGGAGTGGAGCAGAGCCCAGCCTGAGCGGCATGGACGATCCAGACCAGAAGCCAGGCGGAGGGGTCCCTAGCGCCCTGAATATGTGAGCTGCGGCAGTTACCACACCCCGCGACCCACAAACACCAAAGACTGCGGAGAAGGTTAGTGGGAAAAGCTGCAGGAGTGGAAGGAGTTCGCGGTTCGGCTTCCAGCCCCGGGGGCAGCGGAGGTGGGGCAGCTACAGCTGTTGTTACTTCCGGCTCCAGGCCCACCTGGTGGGAGGAATTAAGTGGCGGATCACAGCAGGGGTGCACAGCCTGCCGAAGATCTGAGCCCAGTCTGGACTGGGGGTCCTTGGGGAAGGAGGAGTGCGGCTCTGACAGAGCTGGCACCTCCCCCCCAAACGTAGAACATAGAACTCTGTAATCTACAAGCAGTCATACCCCACTGAAAAACTCAAGGGTCAAGTTAGTTGGTTGGGAATATGGCCAGGACGCGAAAACGCGCCCAGATTCAGTCTCAGACTTTGGATTCTTTCTTTGGTGACAAAGAAGACCAAAACATACAGCCTAAAGAAGACAACAAAGTCATAGAGCCTACAACCAAAGCCTCCAAGAAAAACATGAACTGGCCCCAGGCCATAGAAGAACTCAAAAAGGATTTGGAAAAGCAAGTTAGAGAAGTAGAGGAAAAATTGGGAAGAGAAATAAGAAGGATGCGAGAAAACCATGAAAAACAAGTCAATGACTTGCTAAAGGAGACCCAAAAAAATACTGAAAAATACACTGAAGAAAACAACACCTTAAAAAATAGACTAACTCAAATGGCAAAAGAGCTCCAAAAAGCCAATGAGGAGAAGAATGCCTTGAAAGGCAGAATTAGCCAAATGGAAAAGGAGGTCCAAAAGACCACTGAAGAAAATACTACTTTAAAAATTAGATTGGAGCAAGTGGAAGCTAGTGACTTTATGAGAAATCAGGATATTATAAAACAGAACCAGAGAAATGAAAAAATGGAAGACAATGTGAAATATCTCCTTGGAAAAACCACTGACCTGGAAAATAGATCCAGGAGAGATAATTTAAAAATAATTGGACTACCTGAAAGCCATGATCAAAAAAAGAGCCTAGATACCATCTTTCAGGAAATTATCAAGGAGAACTGCCCTGATATTCTAGAGCCACAGGGCAAAATAGAAATTGAAAGAATCCATCGATCACCTCCTCAAATAGATCCCAAAAAGAAATCTCCTAGGAATATTGTTGCCAAATTCCAGAGCTCCCAGATCAAGGAGAAAATACTGCAAGCAGCCAGAAAGAAACAATTTGAGTATTGTGGAAACCCAATCAGAATAACCCAAGATCTGGCAGCTTCTACATTAAGAGATCAAAGGGCTTGGAATGCGATATTCCGGAGGTCAATGGAGCTAGGATTAAAACCTAGAATCACCTACCCAGCAAAACTGAGTATCATGTTCCAAGGCAAAATATGGACTTTCAATAAAATAGAGGACTTTCAAGCTTTCTCAGTGAAAAGACCAGAACTGAATAGAAAATTTGACTTTCAAACACAAGAATCAAGAGAAGCATGAAAAGGTAATCAAGAAACGGAAATTGCAAGGGACTTACTAAAGTTGAACTGTTTTGTTTACATTCCTACATGGAAAGATGATGAGTATGATTCATGAGACCTCAGTATTAGGGTAGTTGAAGGGAATATGCATATATATATATATATATATATATATATATATATATATATGTTTATGTATATATATAAGTGAATGTGTATGTATCTATGTATCTATGTGTATATGTATGTATGTGTATGTATGTGCATATATATACATGTAAAAGAGAGAGGGCAGACAGAGGGTGAGTTGAGGATGAAGGGAAGATAGCTAAAAGAAATAAAATGAAATTAAGGGATGAGAGAGTAACATACTGAGAGAGGGAGATAGGGAGAGATAGAATGGGGTGGATTATCTCGCATAAAGGTGGCAAGAGGAAGCAGTTCTATGGGAGGAGGGGAGAGGGCAGGTGAGGGGGGAATGAGTGAACCTTGCTCTCATCAGATTTGGCCTGAGGGGGAATACCATACATACTCAGTTGGGTATCTTACCCCACAGGAAAGAAGAGGGAGGAAGATAAAAAAAAAATAATAAAAGGCGGGGGGATGATGGAGTGGAGGGCAGATGGGGGTGGAGGTAATCAAAACAAACACTTTGGAAAGGGGACAGGGTCAAGGGAGAAAATTCAATAAAGCGGGATGGGTTGGGAAGGAGCAAAATGTAGTTAGCCTTTCACAACATGAGTATTGTGGAAGGGTTATACATAATAATACATGTGTGGCCTAGGTTGAATTGCTCAACTTCTTAGGGAGGGTGGGTGGGAAGGGAAGAGGGAAGGGAATTTGGAACTCAAAGTTTTAAAATCAGATGTTCAAAAACAAAAAAAGTTTTTGTATGCAACTAAAAAATAAGATACACAGGCAATGGGGCGTAGAAATTTATCTTTCCCTACAAGAAAGGAAGGGAAAAGGGGATGAGAGGGGAGGGGGGTGATAGAGGGGAGGGCTGACTGGGGAACAGGGCAACCAGAATATAAGCCATCTTGGAGTGGGGGGGGAGGGCAGAAATGGGGAGAAATTTTGTAATTCAAACTGTTGTGAAAATCAGTGATGAAAACCAAATATGTTAAATAAATAAATTGCATTTAAAAAAAAATAAAAAAAATTTAAAAAAAAAAGAGGAGGAAAAAAAAAGTCTCCCACAAAATAAGGTATGTCTCATAAAAATATTAAAAATCATTCAAGATTTATATGTATACACAAAAGATAATTTTCTTTGATGTTTGCTTAATAATACCAAGTGAGACTTTAAACAGGAAGTTTAATGCTGATCACTGCTTTGGAGTATAGCCAGCTCAGAGTCTCAAAAGGAAAAAGAATTACCATTACATGATAAAGCCCTCAGAATATTCTACCTTGTGGATAACATTATGCTGATTTCATTAAGCCCTAGGAATTTGCAATTTTTATATAAGGCACATAATTAATTACTTAAAATTGTTAATTTTATATGTATTTGTGTATAGGTTTGTGTGTGTGTGTGTGTGTGCGTGTATGTGTGTGTGTGTATAAACCAAGTAGAAGAAAAATACTATTGCCAAGACTTGATATGTAATGGGTTATATAGCTTTTCCATCAAGTGAATATATCTTGGCTAATCCATTGAGTTGGTTTATTATTACATAAATCTTTGGCAGACACTACAGGTACACAATGAAATGAGTCCAGAAGTGAAAAAAAGGAGGAAGCAAACAGAATGAATCACATTTGGACAATTGAACAGTGTTTTCAAGGACTGCAAACTTCATCCTGAAAAAAAATCCATCTTTCAATACTAACATTCTTCCAGTAATAATTATGGATTTGGATCTTTCAACACCATAATTCAAAAGAACTCCAATCCCAGGTCATACATGGGTTACTAGGGAACAAGATGTTCAGTGTAAATAGCTGATGAAACATAGCCAATGATAACTTTTAAACAAATAGGACATAAATGATTTCAGCAAAAATGTGTACAGAAAAAGGCTAGTCATGTAGTGGCAAAAAGGAATGGGCAATCTGAATGCTACACGATTAAGTCCCTTATTGCTAAATGATTGAGAGCAAGTTTTATAGGAGTGCACATGGAGAATATGACCCCTACACAGGATGAGAATACATGAATAAATTTTGATTTGCACCATTGTTGGAGTACTAATATCAAGGAAATCATAGGTATATAAAATTATTGAAATAAATTTCATATTATTAGATTCATCGGGACAGCTATGTGGCACAGTGGATAGAAGTTAAGGCCTGGAGTCAGAAAGATACATCTTCTTGAGTTCAAATCTGGCCTCAGGTACTTACTAACTGCATGACCCCGGGCAAATTACTTAACCCAGTTAGCCTCAATTTATTTATCCAAAAAATGAGTTGGAGAAGAAAATGGCAAATTACTCCAGTATTTTTGCCACGAAAACCCCAGCATCAGGTGATGAAGAGTTTGAGGTGACTGAAAATGATTGAAAAACAACAATTAGATTCATTAATATTTGCAGCCAGTTGAGTTCATTAGGATCCTGAATTTTGTCATCCAATATATTAGAATCTATAAAAATAGCTCAGGTTCTGTCAAATGGTAGTCATTTAATAGATGTTTTTAACTGATTAGCTAGCTTTCCTAGCTCTTGTGAATTTAATGCCTTCCATCAATCTATTGATCCAAATCATATACAAAAGTGCTTAGCAGAATAGGCACCAAAGACATATCCCTGGGCACTCAAAAAGAGAACTCCTTACAGAATAACCTAAATCCATTAATCATTATTCCTTGGGACAGATCATTCAGGGAATTGAGTCCATCTTATAATACTTTCATTTGGCCCAAATAGTTCTTTTTTTCTTAAAGAAATTATAAAAATAATTTTAATTCAATGATAAATTCTAGATATACCATTTCAAGAAAATTGTCTAAACTAGCAGTCTAGTAATATTGTCAAAAATGAAATTATTCTGGCAAGAGCTTACCTTGATAAATAAATACTCACTCTGAATGATCAACACTTCTATCTTTATATGTTCACATGTGCATTTAATAATAGGGTTAAGGACAAACATAAATTTTAATTTTATTGCCATAAGGAAATCGCAGATGAAAAAACTATGGTTACTAGCTCAGATCACCATTTTATCTGCAACTTAAAAACCATAGAGAATTAAATAGACTGTTGAGTGCTTAGGGGATTTGTCCAGATTCACACAGTCACTATGTGCCACCGGCTCTTTGAATCCAGGTCTTCCTCGGTCTGAGGCTAGTTCTTTATGAACCATAGTCACTCTTATTTAATAATATATTCTATTTTTTGAGGCATTAGTATCAAGCTTGGCAGATAGTAGTTTGCAGACTCCACCTTATTTTTGAATATAAGATCAATACTTGCCAGTCCCTAATAATGTGGTACCTTTCCTCTCCTCCGTGATTTTCCAAAGATCATTGACAACAGTAAACAATCATAACTGCTTTATCTTTCAGGTCCCAGAGATCTATCTTGTCTAGCGTTGTTGGACAAATCACTTGTGGGTTATTAGGGATATCCTTAAAACCTCCTCACTTATCTTGGGTCATGGTTCCCTTTTCATTGTTTGTTCTATTCTCAGCCAGTCTAAAGAGCATTCTCTTTGGAAAAGACATCAGAAACATGAAAGAATTGGAAAATTCAGTATTCTCTATGTTGTATATTAAAATACCAATTAATTCCAAGAGTTGTCTTATACCTACATTGATCTTCCTTTTAGTTGAGTTGCAACATATCTGAAAACAACAAAAAGCCCTTTATGTTTCCTTAACATTTATTGCCATCCTTAGCTCACTTGTAGATTTTATGCTCTTCATGCTCACATAAGACTGTGCAATTTAAAAAAAAAATCTATTGCCTGTTCTTAATCGCATCTTACATATGTCTTTTTAAAAAAATCTAAGTTAATCATGTTAATTGGGTGAAACCACATCATTCTTTTAATATACCACCCCACCTCCCACCCTCACTTCTTTCTTTTCTGACTTCTGTTTCCATCATTAGAATTTCATTACCAATAATCAGAGGGAATCTTCCTCTGTAGATGTTTATGCTGTGGAAATACACACACACACACACACACACACACACACACACACACACACACAGTAAAATGATTTTTTCCCAAAAATCTGAGGTTCATATCAGAAAAAAAAGATTTTTTTTAGCATCACAAACTCTAAGATAGAATGATCTTTTTCCCAAGTTACTTTTATTTCTAGTTTGACAATCATAGATATGCCATATATACTGCCACACATGGTTATTAGTGGAAGGAACTTTAGGCATCATCTAGTCTAATTTGATCACTTTGGAGATGAAGAAACTGAGACTCAATAAAAAGAAGTAAATTCTTTTGAATTCAGGGTTCTCTTAGAACCCTCCCATTGCCCTTGTCATTGAATCTTCCTAAAACTTCATCTTCTTCATGAGAAAAAAATAGAAATAATAGAAAAACTTTATTTGCCTGTCTGCTTAAAGGATTATTGTAGGATTCAAATTAGATCATATATCTTCACTCACAGAAATGATTGCTTAGTCAATGACAGTCATATGTAAGACAAACAGGCTTGTAGAATTGACAAAGTACCATAGGAATGGAGAAAGATAAATGTTCTCACACCCCACAATTGTTTTTAATGGAAGAGAAAAAATTCTTCAAACTGTAAGCCAGTGAAGGTGATTTCAATTCCTGGGAATTTCATTTTTGGTGTGGGTTGAAACAGCTGTTTGCTGGGATTCCATCAAATTCTAAAGCTGATTTTATTTAAAAACCTTTGCAGTCATAAAGTGTATATAGATGTCAGGTGTTATTTTCTGCTGCCATTACTATCTCCTGTATTTTGTGTTAGTTTTGGCAAGATGTCACCAATATTAAAATATAGTGAGAGTAATGACCACACAAAGCCAATGTTCTTGTCCTTATTTCACAGAACTTGCCTCTGTTTTCTCACCTGTGAAATGAGCAGATTGGACTCACAGCTTGAGGTCTATTATCCTATGATCCTAAAGTGATAGCTCTAGAGATTTTCTAAGGATAACCTAAGATATACAAATGAATGTGATCATTTCCTAACATAACAGTAGGAAAAACAATTTTGAGAAAAAAATTAATTAGTTCATACAAGCACAATCATTAGTCAAAACAATAGATAGTTCAGCTCTCCTTGTTCAGTAAAATACTTGACATGAATGAATTAACTTCATACAGTACCACATTCTCACTGGTTGTTTCAATATTTATTGCTAATGATTATAAGTAATACATAGAACTTGCTAACTCTTCACTAAATATAAAATATTTCAATAGGCAGAAGAATAGTACCCTAACTGAAGCCAGGGTTGTCTCATCAGAAACATTGACTATAAACCTTTACTGAGTGCCTGAGAAATTGATAGCCATATATAGCATATGTCTGGAACTTATTTCCTGTGAATTTTATTGACCTCAAATAGATTATTTCTCATTAACTTTTCCCATAAAAACTTCAATATTCTTTGGAAATCACAATGTAATGTTCACCTTTTTGGAAGCTCAAAAGATCAAGAAAATATTCCTGTTCTTCTGTTCCTGTCAGCAGTGAAGTTTTCTTTGATATTTGGGCCCTTTATTACTGAATGCTAGATATTTCGAAATGTTGCAGATGTTGAAGCAATTGATTCTGCCATAACCATGTCAGTCTATGAAATGAGACTAATGATAACACCTGCCCTTCCTTATCCACCTCTCGAATAAAATGATAGATACAAAATGTCATAACTGTAACAACAATGTTGTTTGCAGCTCCTGTGGCTATGAAAGACCAATAACACCTGCACACAGACTGCTGTTAGCACAGGTTCTACGTTTGTTTTTCTAAGGAAAGCAACTTTAAGGTGTTAACAATCTTGCTTTAATTAAACATACATATATCGTTCACTTAGTTCAGGGGAAAAAGTCAGCTCCCTGAACTTCAGGGCAAATTCAAACAGAAAATATAAACAAATCAACAGAGAGGCTTTTGTCTGATCAATCACATACATAGTTGCCAGAAAGAGAAGCACCAACATCTGGGTTTTCAAAGCCAGAGGGGTTGGCTCCTTGATGGCTACCCAGATTTTCCACACCAACACTCTACCAATGACTATGCCTCCAAAAGTAAAATGCCAACCTCATAACTCATATACCCTCTTCAGGGACCTGATGGCTTAAAGCCTACTTAGCAAAAAGGGATGTCGGAAAGATCTTTAATCACTAGCACCACATCATACCTTGTTTCCAATCAATGACTCTTGATTCAAACAAAGACAAGACTCAAAGATACTGCATTGCCTCAGTGCTGAGAAGCAGTCCAAAACAAAAGATCCCACTTTGCTTGCCATTACATTTAAAAGACAAGACTCATCAAAAGTAATTGATTACCTCATCATTCCAAAAGAGAAAACAGTAGAAACAAAATTCCCATCCTTTTTACCATTACTCACACCCCCCACCCCAAGATCCAGGGTCTTACAATCTAAATGGCCATGGATCCTTGAACAAACAGAGGCACTATACTTTACAATCATATTCAGGGAACTAAAGCATAACATTCACAGCATAATAAAACATATCATTCACCAAAACACTTGCTTACAATACAAAACCCATCCACCCCCAGGTCACAGCAAGTTCCAATCTCTTTAGTCAATACAAGGTGTCAAAGTGAAGTCCTTCTTGAAGGTGTATACTTCTCCTCACACTGCCATTGCAGGCTTCCTCCTGGTACCTTCAGGTACTGCCATGCTTTAATGAGCAAAGTCCCAATACAAATAAAAAAGTCCAAATAAATTTCTCTTGGGGGTGTGTTCTCCCATTCCACACTGCTCCAACTGCCCACAACCCCCCCTCCACTTCCAAATCCTGAGAGGTGGCTGGGCAACAAATCCAACAGAATGGGGTCCTTGGAGATCCACGGCACTTCCCCCCACCCATCATACACAACTCCACCTCCACATCCCAAAGAGTCCCAGTGGAAGGGAGCATAAAAGCACAATCAGTGCCTTGCTGCCAAGTTTTTATCTGCCCTGGGGCTATAATCTGAGCCCCAGAACTCTGGGGTTCCTCATCCTCCAGCAAGAGCCAGCTGCTCCTGGTGTCTGCCTGAGTCCCAACGCAAGCACCACTCCATTCCCACTCTCACCTTTCCAACAATCTTACACAGGCATTCTTCCACTCAGGCTGGTTCAGTATGAGGGCAGCTATCTGCCTTTTCTCTCATCTCACCAACACTCCTGCACACTCTGTAAGAAGGCAGTTCTCTGCTCTCCCTCCAGGGCTCCATTCCAAGCTCTCACTGCTCTGGTCTGGCTTCCAATATAATACCTTTTCAGGGCATTCACCCTGCCAGCACAGTCAGGTGCTGGGCTAATCCATTCAAGCCCTGGCTCTGGCCATCCCCACCTTCCCTAAGCCTCTGCTTGTTTTCCTCCCACAGCCACTACTCCAGCCTGTCTCCTCTGGAGTGCTAGTGGGGTAGGGAGGGGGAAGGAGAGGACATCTCCCAGGGGCCCTGCATTAGGCACCCACTCACTGTTATTTACCTGTTTTCTTTCAGGCCGCTGCTACTCCAGGGGCTCCCCAGAACCATAGCCACCACAAGTATAAACAGCAGCCCAACAACTGGGAAATATCCAACCACTATCCCAGTCCCCCAAAAGCCCATACTTTCCTTTTAATCTGCAGATCCTGCTTGACTACACCATTTTGTAACAAAAAATGTTACTTGCAGCTACAGGGACCGGAGAACTGAGAGGGGAGAGAACACAAGCAAGCAGATAGTTAGGATTCCTGAGTGATTGTTTATGGGAAGGCCCTAGCATGGGGGAAAGGTTACAGGATGAATTGGTTCTTTGCTATAATACTGTGTCATACTTTCCTTGTTGCTACACTGAGGTTGAAGAGGTTTGAGGTTGAGGCTCGACACCCCAAAGTACTGACACACTGGGTCCTGCCGAAAGAATTCGACTCAAGCCTTCTCAGCCAAGAGAAAAGACAAAGTTTATTAAGAGTTAGCCAAATAGGCCTGCCCCAAGAGACCCCATCCCTTATGACGCCTGTAACAAAAGCAGGCCAGATCAATCTGATCTAGATTGGATCTGAGCACCTTCATGGAGGCAAGATGGAGATTATATACACAATGATTGTGGATGTTCTGGGGTGACCAGAGGAGGGGTCTAGGGAGGGACTTGAGGAGGAGTCTAAGGATGAGGTTGAAGGGACTGGGATGAGGTCAGACTCTAGGGTGGAAAATAGCTGAAGGCTATTGACAGGACAATAGAGGGCTAGGGTATAGATATTTTGATCAGGATTAAGGATGGGAAACAGGATTAAGGGTGGGAAACAGCTGGACAATAGAGAGCTGGGCAAGGTAGGCATTTGGACCTAATGGTTATAGCCTCAGGCCAAGGCCAGATCAAGTGGGAAGATTCAAGGAGTGTCCAAGGGTTCAAGGGGTTCCTAGAGACTGTGCCCTCATCATGGTGGGCTTACAGGTTTTGGAATATAAGTACTGCTGTAGCAAATTGGAAATACTGGTCCTGAGGTTGGATTCTCTGGTGTCTAAATAAATGTTATACTTCCTCTGCCTTCTTCCTACAGAGTTTTTCATACTTTGCAATTCTGAACCATTCACGCATGTCCATGGTCATCCTTAAGGTCATGAATCTTGCTTTACTGATACAATAACATATCATTCTCTCACTTCCTATCCCCAGATTTCATTTCCTTCAGACCTCTTCCTCCATAAAATAAAGATAGCTACTCTCAGACCAAATCTATAAATGATGCTTTGGCTATTGAATTAGAATCATGGGAATAAAGTCAATATTATGGTGGTAACATTGGGTCCTACTTAGATCTTTGAATGCTCAACATCAGGTGAATTGAAATAAGAGTATGTTCATCAATCAACTAATCAACTAGCATTTGTATTAAGAAACCATTATGTACCAGACAGTATGATAGGACCTGAAGATATGAAGGGGAAAAAAATAAAGTTTCTCCCTTCATTGAACTCAAATACTATTGAAGAAAAAGGCACACACATATGGAAGTACATATAAATGCACATAAAATAAATACCAGGTAATTTCAGAAGAAGTCCTTCTGTCTAGGGGCATCAGGAAAACCCTCACATTTATGCTAGTATTTGAGCTGATCTTAGAGCAGAAAGATTCTCATTTCCTTTATGTGTGACACTACCATTTTCTGCTTTTGTTTTTTACACAAAATTCTGCATCCTTATTAGATTAGAATCTATCCTTAACTCCTCTTTTGTACATATTAGTAACCTAAAGTTCTATTTGGTGCAAGAGGTAAAAGTGAAACAAATTTAGAATTGGACACAAAATCACTACCTAATTTTTTAAAAAGAAGGACCCATTTACCTAAACTCTTGATTTTGTTCTTTTTGTTTCATTTTTTTAATGAAACTCTGCTCTTTGCTCTATCTTGCCCACAGACTTTTTTGAGGGTCTTGTCATATCCCTTAGCTCATCCTCCTTAGGCTGTCTTCATATTCTTTTTTGATTAAAGGTATTAACTTCTTTCTTAAGGCTTCCTCATTTTGTGAGGACGTAATAGTCTTTCTGTCCAGGAGTGCTTCTAATTTTTAGCAGCATAGTACTTCCTACATTAGATGAAAGGATTCAGAGCTGAAAGGGAAGCATCTAGTCTATTATGCTTCATTCTAAATATGAAGATAATGCAGCAGGTACAATGGAAATAGCTTATCCAAGATCACTTGATTATAGAGTAATACAATATGAATTGAAAACCAAGACCTCTTATTTCTTTTCCATACTTATTCTAGTATCCTCTGAGTATTGTCTGGTATCAGGGAAACATTAAAAGAATGAAAGGAAGGCCTCCAGTGTCTCACCTTGTCAATCAGCTGTTCAGAGTCCTGTTTGTCTCTATCTACCTTATGTTTACAGAATATAGTAGTAAGGCAAAATTCATCACCTCAGAGAGGGCTATGGACATGCCTGAGTGGTTTGGAATCTCGAAGTATGAGGAATTCTCTAGGTAGAAGGCAGAGGAAGTATAACATTTATTTAGACTCCAGAGGATCAAATCCAAGGACCAATGCCCCCAATTTGATATAGTAGCAATAATATTACAAAACTGGTAAGCCTACCTCACTGTAGTAACAAGAAAGTTATAACAAAATATTATAGCAAGCAACCAAGCCATGCTGTAGCCTCTTCCAGCTGCTAGGGCCATCCTATAACAGATCGCTCATGAATCCTCACTCTTGCTCAGCTCTCTCTTCTACAGCTCTGCTGACTCCAAGTTCCTGGATCTCACCTATTCTCTCTCTTGTTCAACATTCTCCACTCTGCAGTCTCTCTCTCAATGCTGGCTCACCCTTTGTGTCTGCTGCCTCAGTGTCTTCTTGATGTCTGCTTGTGAATCCTGCCACTCTCTGCTACTCCCAGTTCTGGGCTCTCTTTTTATACGGTCCTAGCCATCATCTCATTGACTAGAACTCAGTGAACATATCATTGCCTCTGGCCTTAGCAACTCTCCTTAGGGCCCTGAAGGTTTCATACCTCTCAAACTAGCAAACTAGTTTGCTAACTAGCAAAATGGTGTAAGCTTGGGGCCTCGCACCTAGTTAGTGAAAGGGTGTGGGACTGTCTCTAATCAGGCCTCTCTTTGTTGGCCCCACTTGAGGCCTATCCAATGGATGGGAAAGATCTTTCACTTACTAATTGGCTTTACACAGACTTTATTTTTCTTCGCAGTATAGATGGTACTTTACTCACATCTTCAGTCACCTATTCTTCCTGAAGCTTCCTCCTCTACAACATGAAACTTGGTCCCCTGTTTCTTAAAGGTGCCCAATATTTTCTCAAAACATCATAGGATTAAGAGCACAAAGGTACCTTGGAGATCATCTAATATCATCTCTTAATTTTACAAAGTAAGAAAATGAGGCCCAGAGTGTTGACTTGGCCAAGGTGACATAACCAGTCCAATGACTGAAAGGATCTGAATTATTCTCATTTCAGATCTAGGTTTGTTTTGTTTTTGTTATTGTACTATTACCACATGTTTTTGTCTTGCTCATACCCATTTTTAAACCACAGGAAGAAACAGAATATGTTGCAAATAATTATGTGTAGGAGTGTCCAGACAGTCTCAACATTCTATCTAGCCATTTTACAATAATGTAAAGGCAAATGAAAAATATTTATTCTCATTTTCATTTAAGCAGAATATTTCTGTTATTTCAAATATCTAATTCTTCTGTCTATTATCAAAAGGGGATTTAATAATTGTAAGGCATATAAAATAAGATGGTTTTGTGAAAAATGAAGTTATATTTTGAATAAAATTGCAACATTTATTGGAAAAAAAGGAAATAGCTACCAAGTCAAGAGATTGTCATGAGTATTTTTTCCATATAAGATTAGATTCTATTCATGAATGGCATTTTTCATTCTTTTAGCACTCATTTCCTCCACTTTTCTTTAGTTTCTGACTTCAGGTATTCCTGAAAAAAATCATTCATACAACAAAGTTAGTGATTTGATGTTCATTTGTTAGTCTGATCAGTCCCATCATAGTATTTCTTTTTTGGAAAAAAAAAAAACTCTGTAAAGACATAGTGGTAGTATTAAAATGATTGTAAAATACAATTTATACTGTCTAAGATCTAAGTTGAGGCAATGCATTTTGTCCTATTTAAAATCAAAGGGAAATAACAGATAGTGACTTTCAGGACCCCCAGTAAACATATACAGCAAGTACAATGAGGAAACCATGCAGTTTTCATTCTAGCTTATGACTGATTTGTTCCTCATTGATTGAGGATCAAATGTGAACATTTCCTCCAACTTCACACCTCATGACAATCCTAATTGATGCAGCTCACTAGTGTGGAACTTTTAAAGAACTTGTTGATTAAGCTTACTAGGAGATGAAGAGAGTTCATTGTTGTTCTCCAATACTCCCAAGGGTGGAAACAAATAGCTCCTTCACATAAGGATGCTAAGGGTAAAATAAAAGCAGCAGGAAAAATTCAGGTTACTGGATTGTTCTCAACCTTTTATAGTAGACTAGAGTAAAAGTTCTGTCTGCAATGTGAATCTCCATTATTAAAGCTGATGCTACTAATGAAGGAAATCTTCAGCTTTGGCATCAAACTTCTTATTCAACAATAATGAAAAGAGCATATTGTTGTGTTTTTTTTACCTTATGCCCTAAATAACTACCACATCATTCTAAAATTAATGCAAGACACTTTACATTAGACATTATTTAATTATGCCATAAAATCATTAGGACAATTTTTAAAATGGACTCTTTATCACATTACTTTCTTTCTGACCAATTTTTGCTACCTTTATGAGCTTGAACAAATTACTTAATTTCAGATAAGTCTTAGTTTTTTTTTTTTATCTCTAAAATAGGGGAGTTGGATTAGATGACTGCTGAGGTCCACTCAGATTCTCAAATTCTATGTCTAGAAGACTTCTAATATTCCTTCAAGCTCTAAAGGTATAATTTTCTAATCCTATGCACCAGATTATCCCAAATTAGGGGTTATTAAATTAGTTATTTATAATTATATTCACTCTTAAGAATCATTGAGTATCATGACAAAATAATGTTCATTGTTATATTTGATCAATATAATACATTCTTTTCATTTAAATTTACTTGAATTTTTATAACTTGTTTCTCCCCCAGAAGTATATGATTTATTTGGCATTAGGCTTAACATTTTTTGAAGAAATCATTCAGAAAATTGCTTAACCTCCAGGTAGAAGTGAAGTGCAGCGAGTCGATCCTTTTTATTTTTAATTGTAGTACATAAAATGATATTTTCCATTTCAAAAGCTAAATGAAGTTTTTATTTTAAACCATGATTCTACCTAATACATATTCCTTAATGAGTGTAATATATGTTGATTTAGCTCAAGGTTCTAGATTTTTCCAGAGTAGTAATGTACAAACAATCACTACTTTTGATCACAGAATTATTAATTTCACTATTTTCTACCACCATAAAAGTAAAAATGCCAATAACATTTTAGAAGATTAATTGGCAAGATATACTCTTTTGAATACAGTTATTATATGTCATAAAGTCAAGATATCTAGCCCCCAATAATGCTGACCCAAATAGTCAGGGTACTTGAATAGATACAAAGAACAAAATTTCAGAGAGTTTTTAAAAGTAGTTTCGTCACTTAATTTTCTTTTTAAATTAAAAAAAAATAGCTATATTGATTCAATTAGGAGAGGCAACAGAGTACTCTGGACAGAAATCTGGCTTTGGAATCAGAGAGAACTAAGTTCAAGACTCTCTGACATATACTGCTGTGTGGTTTTGGCAAAGTTACTTAATCTTTCATTTTCCCCAAGCAACGTTCTAATACTAAATTTTAGAGAAGGTATCCATCTGCATTGGTGGAGGGAGTTCCTACAAGAACTTTGTATGCCAAAGAAACCCCATGCTCAGTAGAAACTTCTATTCATAGCCATTTAGCTTCACTGGGAAATTACTGTTATGAAAAAAAGAGGGTGTCTTTTAAAAGTGAGCAGCTCAGAATCATTTAAAATACAGTTAAGTTTAATGTGTTGCAATCTTTTTCATTATTGCTAACAGAGCCCTGTCTCTTTATAATACTTTGGCAAGGTGTCTATATTGATGTAGTAATTTAAATGGGATATTTTTTTCTAAATATATGTAACAATTTGAATAATATGCAGATTTCACCTCCTTCTTTTTTTCCTACATGATGCTAGGTTAATATCTTTTGAGTAGTTTGGATCTCAATTAGCAGACCCTGAAGTATTCTTGGTTTTGATGTGACCAGAATAAAGGAATTTGTAAAAAAGAGCATCTGGAAATCTTATTTTCTACTGAGAATTCTTCTAATCATATTTTGTTCAGGGTATACTCTACAGCTATGTCAAATATCTCTGATAAAAATGTCTTTCTCTATTGTGCCTTGTTTGATAATGATAACTGGAGGAAAGAAGTTAAATCTGTAGCTGAATCAAAAATTAATCTAGTAATATTGCTTATGATATTTTCCATTTTTTTGGAGAATTGCATAGTTTCATATGTCACATAAGAAATAGTTTTAAAAGTTTTAAAAAGAGTGCTGTATGAGATCTGTAAGAGGAAAGTCTTGTTGGTAAAGGAGTCAGAGAAGACTTCCACGTAGCCCATGAGTTGATCTTCAAAGAATAGGAATTCCATAAATGGAGAATTGAAGAAGGCATATCCTGCCTAGTACAGGAAAAAAAAAAAAAAACTAGACCATACAGTTTATGGAGGAGATTGGTCTAAGACAAGGGAAAAGAAATAGAATGGCACTAGATCATAGAGGGTTTTTAATGCCATACATAGGACTTTAAGTCCTATTGGGCAGCAAAAGGAAAAGAGTGAAGGGATTTGAGTAAGGCAGTGACCTAACCATATGTATACCTAAGGAAAGTAATTCTGGAGGCTCCATGAAGGGTGTATTTGAAAAAGGTGAAAATGAAAGTGGGAAAATGCTTAGCATCTATGTCAACCTCATCTTACACTACAATATGCCATGGCTCATCTTGGATGTTGGAACACAAAAGAGCAAAGAGCTATTGCAAAAGAATTACCAGTTGATTAGATGTGTGGCATTAAGGAAGATTCAAAGATAACACCAAATTTTTAATAGATTTCTTGATAAATGGTGATGCCTTGGAAAGAAATAATAAACTCTAGTGAAATTTAGGATGAGGCCAGGGGAAGAGAGGATTTCCTCAGTTTTGCTCTTAAATTGTTCAGTTTGACATATGTCTGGAAATTTCAGGTGGTTCCACTGCCATTAATGAATAATAAAGATAGATGGTGATGATTTTTTTAAATGGCATATCTGTTTCCTTTCAAATCTATTGATTTTCCTCATTTCAGTTTCACTGATAATTGCCCTTGGGATAGTCATTAATTGTTCCTCATGGCAATATGTCTACAAATGAGTTTTGCCCTTTACTGTTTTTCGCTGTTTTGAGAGGCAATACTGCTCATGATTTTCTTCCAAAATGTTTTGTCAATAGATTTGGAATGGCTGCCTTGTAACTACACTTAAAAAGGAGATTAAGTGGATCTTGGCTATATTTAGGGGGATGTCTACCCCAAGCACTGGAACACATGCATGAAAGGAAATTTGTTACAATTACCATAATTGTGGCTGAAGAAGGTGCTGTCGAGTGCTTAGAGCCTGGTTAGACATCAAAGACACCAAGGTCATCCACTGAATCCTAGGCATTGCTATTAATCTTAACCTTGTTCTTGCCACTAAAATTTTGGTGACTCTATAGGAGAAAGTGAGGCCAAAAACTTTGTGCAATGCTGTTTCACTTTGATCCATATTGTGTTTGAGTTAAAAGACATTGCCCATACCATTTTACCACTTTTACCTAAATCAAAGTCTTATAGTGACAAGCAAGTGACAAAGCATCAGTTGAAGATAGATTGAGAGCTGTACTCATAACCCTCCCCATAGGCCATCTAGGCCATAAAGTCATCTTCTCATTGGACTGAAGCAGCAGTAGGACTTGGCAGTCCCCTGGGTTTCTGATAAGCCTTTTTAAGGACCATACTGTTCAACCCCTGGTGTGAGGAATGGGCAAGAAAAGGTGCCCTCCGAATTGTCTGTTTCACCAAACCCTGGTCTGCTTGCCGCAGGGGGCAGGGATCCCACCTTGAGGTAAAAGCACAAAAGTGCACAAAACTATTGTGAAAATGATTTGATTCACCATCAGTACACGGAATGTGAAAAGGCTTATGGACACCATGAAAACCAGTAGATGTGAATGATGAACAACTCTTGACGCAAGAGAAGTCAGCAGGTATCACATCCAAATAGCAGCCTTGAGTGAAACAGTGCTAGCAAACAAAGACCAGCTTACCAAAGTCAGTGCTAGAGACATGTGTGGTTTTTTTGTTTGTTTGTTTGTTTGTTTGTTTCTGAAAGGGGCGCGATAATGAGAAGCACCATGAAGCTGGCATAGGTTTTGCAACCAAAACTAATCTGGTCAAGAAGCTTGTATATCTCCCAAAAGGAGTGAATGACGGACATATCACAATGCAATTACCACTTGCAGGAAGGTGCCAGGACACCATCATTAATATGTATGCGCTCATCATGAAAAACCCTGATGAGGTCAAAGAAAAATTTTATTAAGAACTGGAGACCTTCATCAACAATAAGCCCCTCCCAAAATGCAAGCTTAATATACTGAGTGACTTTAGCACCAGGGTAGGCACAAACTATCACACATGACAGGGAGTACTTGGAGTTGGAAATAGGAATAGTAATGGTCACTTACTGTGAAGACTTGTGTTCTCATGACCTTCACATCACCAACTCTGTCTTCCATTCACCTATATGCAATAAAACTTTGTAGATGTACCATTGTAGCAAATATTGGCATTTAATAGATTATATCATTGTAAGGAGAAGAAACATATAGGATGTGGCAGTGACAAAGGTGATGTGTGGTACAGAGTGCTGGATAGATCACAGACTTATTTTCTCCAAGCTAAACATTCATGTTCAACAAAAGCAGTGACCCAACGCAATATAACTACCAGAAAACTTAATGTCCACAGATTAGAGTGCTTCTCCAAGCCTGAATAGTTCATTGTTAACTTTTAGGAAAGCTGAGCCAACATACAGGTGGCAACAGTGAGGCAGAGAAGGAGTGGGCAGCATTCAGAGTTTGTTGTACAGCGCTGAATTTATTTACCTGACCTCACCAGAACACTTGCAAACTTAAGCTTGGTTTGAAGAAAATGATGGGGAAATTAAGAAGTTGCTAAATAAAACAGGACACCTCAACAGGGTTTACCATCAGGATAGTTCATCTGTCTCTAGGAAGGTAGTGTTTAACTTCATCAAAAGTAAAGTACAAACAAAACTTAGAAAGACGTAGGTTACTTGGCTCAGTAAGAAGGCAGAAAAAATTCAATTTTATACTGATGTTAACAATCCAAAGTGATTTTATGATGTCCCAAAGGCTATTTATGGGCCAAAGACGTTTCTTGCATATGAAATACTCAATGCTGATGGAGCCACATTGATTAGTGATAAAGACATGATCCTGGAGAAATAGGATGAAGACTTCCTAGTGTTTTAAAATGACACCACTCAAGGCTGAAGCCGGAAGAACACATACCTCAGGCTGAAGTCAATCTCTCTCTCTAGCCGAACTTCCAAGTGAAGAAGTTTTGAATGCCATTAGGCAAAGTGCCAGGCACTGATTCTATTCCAGCTGAGATTCACAAAGTAAGGAGTCCATAGCTCATACAAAATCTGACAGAAATTTTCTAGATCATGTGGCAAGAATGAATTATTTTCCATCTCTATAAAGGAAAAGGAAATAGATTGCCCTGTGCCAATCACAACTAGGGGGTGGGGGGAGTCTCTCTCATAATCATTCCCAGCAAGATGCTTTCCAGAGTTCTCCTTAATAGACGTATCCTTCACCTGGAAGATGTTCATCTACCTGAGAGCCAATATGGCTTCAGAAAGGGTCAAGGAAAAGTTGATATAATTCTTGCTACTCTACAACCCCATAAGAAATGCCAGGCACAGAACAGAGGTCTATACACAAAGTCCATCAACCTATGGAAGACCTTTGACGTTGTCAGTCATGAGGGCTTGTGGAAAATTATGGGAAAAAATTGGTTGCCCAGAAAAGACCATTAGTATTGATGTCAGTTTCATGATGCTTTCTCAAACCAAACTCTAAGTATTCAAACTCTACTGTAGAGAATGCACCTCTGATTGGCTGCCCACTTTGTTTAAATGGCAAAACTATGTTTATCTAAAAGACTATTTTATGGAGAACTTACACAATGCAAATATACACGTGGAGGTCAGAAGAAACAATATAAAGATACTCTCATGTTCTCTCTGAAGAACTTTAGAAGTGATTGTAAAAAATGAGAGACTCTGGCACAGGACTGCCCAACATGGCATACAACATGGCAAAGCAGAATTGAAGTAGCTCAAAAGAAAAATGAGATGCACAAATTTAGAGCCTTATCAATTCCAAATATCCATGTGAACTCTTTGTGCCCAATCTGTGGTAGAGCTTTCAAAGCTTATACTGGTCTGATTATCCACAGTCAGATATAGGGTACCTCAACCCCAACACAGTGATGTAATTTTGTCCTCTTTGAGAATGAAGGACAACCAGTTTTAATGAATAGTGGTCTCGTTTATTTTAGACCAAATAAACTGCTCTAATACACATATTAGTAATGTTCATTGTCTTTATTTTCATTATTTCCCGTCTTGTAAAAGTCTATAGTCTATGAAAATCACTCAATTTGGAAATGAGATTGAATGCTATCTTTTTTTTACCACCTTAATACTTTTTTAAAAATGTTTTATTGAGGTAATTTTTTATATCACCAAAATTCATTTCTCCAAGTACCCATCCACTTTGTCTGCACCTCCCAGATAGCCATTCCAGAAATAAATAATGTATTGTTAAAAAAAAAAAAAGGAAAAGAAGAAAGAGGGAAAAATATGCATGACTGATTAATATATTGGAAAAATTCTGAAAATATGTGTAATGTACCACATTTGTAGACCTATCTTTTTCAAGAGGTAGGGTATATGTGTACGATACGACAAAACACACATACTCTACCTCTATATGCCATCTGTAACTATATGCATGCAGCTGGGTGGAACAATAGATAGAGTGGTAGTCCTGAAGTCAAAATGACACCCTAATGAATTCAAATCTGGCCTGAGACACTGTATGACTCTGGGGAAGTCACTTAACCCTGTTTGCCTCCCCTTCATCTGTAAAATGAACTGTACACACTAGTATCTTTGCCAAGAAAATCTTAAATGGGGTGCAAAAGAGTTAGCCACAACTGAAATGACTGAACAACTAATATACATAACTATATATGAATACATACATATATCTAACACATTTTATTATAAACAGGGTCATAGATATATAGATAGACATATCTATCTCCATGTAATCATTTATATATCTTAGATAAAAAAACATTATGAGATAATTTTTTCTCTCATTCAATTGCTTCTCTTCTTAAATGAGATACATTTAATTTATGTTGAAGAAGCTTTCCAGTTTCATGTAATCAAATGTATCCATTTTATCTTTTGTTATTTCCTGTATCCCTAATTTGGTTAAGAGTATATTACCTACCCATAAATGTCAATGATATATGATCTCCTTCTCTTCTATTTTTTAATAATATGATATTTGGAATCATGGTCATGTATAAATATAGAATATATTCTGAATGTGGTATGAGGTATTGGTCTAAGCCTAACTTCTACAAGACTGCTTTCCAGTTTTCCCAGAAGTTTTTTTTTTAATCAAATAGAAAATTTCTTCCCTCTCCCACCAAGTTTTTTATGTTTTCTGGTTTGTCAAATGATTATGGAGTTCCACTGTTTCTGATTTTCTCTTGTCTAGCATTTTTCATTTATCTCCCTCAAGCTTTATTTTTTTTTAGATTTTGACTTTTGTTTAAATAAGCTGAAGAATTGATGATAAAATGACATTAGCTAATTACAAAAGACTGATGCCTCGGTATCCTGTCTTCATAAATTACAAAATAGTGTTTGTTTTCAAGAATTTGATCAACAAAGTTTAGTCCAAGAGACAATTATTACTACTAAAGGTATTGACACAAATTTCTAAGAAACTTTACAGAGGATGAGCCTAAGCAGTATTAGCCCATGGTTACATAACCTTTTTAATGAAAGGGAGAGTTCCAAATTTTACTCTTTTAAATAATCTTTGGCTTGAGAACTAAAAGAACCTTAAAGACCATCAAACCCCAATACCTTATTTTACAGATGAAGAAAGTAAGGTTAATAGTAATTAATTATAATGCCTAAAACAAGTGCTACTTACAAATACAATGACTCCAAATCCAGCTCTCACCCCATAGCACCACACTGCTTTGCTAAGTAACTCTCTTGAAAACAAACTTATTCACAGCATTAATTTGTTTAGCAAGAGAAATTCTGCCTTTCAGTGATGGAAAGCATATACCACCTAATGAAATCATAGATGCATCAAGGATTAAGGAAATTTAAAGTTATCAAGTTTCCAGCCATGCTTCTATTATGTTAGCTGCTTTGGATTATATAATGAAATATGGCTTAAATTCAATGCAAAATAACATACATTTAAGTAACATCGGCAAAAATAAACTTTCACAGTGAATATTCCTTGAAGGAATAAAATATGAAGACCAAAGGGAAAGGCTAAGTTTCATTTTTACCAATCTCATAATAGAGCCGTTAAACAATTAAAAATATTTCCTCAAACGATCCTGTTTTCAGATTACAGAGAAGGAACATGATATAGTGGATAGAAAGCTGGACTCAAAATCAAAATGATTTGGAATCATTTTGCACCTTTACATATGCTGAATATTTGACACTAAGGAAATTATTCAACCTCTCCAAGTAGTCTAAAGTTTTCCTGAAGACTATAAATTGCAAATATGCTGACCTGCTTTAGGAGTTTCTTCTTCGGGAGTTCATCATACCAATGCAATTACTGGACTAAATTCTATTCCTGTCTTTTGACTGGACCATTTTAAAGATTTTTTGCATTTCTAGATAGGATCCCAGACTTATCTTGATTCATTCTGAAGCCTGAAATCCAGGTGGGGTCCCTTTATTCCAAGACATTTTAATCACCTGAAACCAAGATTAAGAAGATTACACTTCTATTTTGCATAAGTTAAAGAAGAGATCTTGTTCATCATAATATAGGGGGAGGAAAGAGGCAGAATGCAGAGCAGAATGGACACAAACAATTGGAAGTTCTTTAGCTTCTTCCAAAGTTCTAGTTTTAGGCACATTTTAATTATTTGTTGAATTGTAACTTCCCTAAATATCAGTTGCACCCATATTCAAATATAAGAAGTACATGCAAAAGCAAATTATATATATACATATATTACTTATAATTTATATTATTGAGTAACTATATATATTACTTATTATATGTACATATATATATGTATATATATATATATATATATATATATATATATATATATATACGTATATTACTTTTTATTATTCACTTTTTGGTTTTATCTTTCCCATTCCATCCACTTTAGCAGAGTATATGGCAGACGAATGCTTGTAGCATGGCCTGTCTTCCTCCTCACCTGATAACCCTTCAGCCTCAACTCACGGTGACTCCCTGTTATCAATCCTAAGTTTTGCCTCCTTGATTCCAGTCTCTGATGAAGAAGCAGTTCTTCACCTCATCAAGGAAAATCGCTTCAATATTACTAGTGATTCCAACTATTCCTTTCCTTTTTCTCCAGCAGATTCTACCCGTTAGCAGCATATCTCTCTCTCCCTCTCCCTCTCCCCCTCCCTCATCTTCAATCCCTCATTACGTACTCATTGTCTCTTTGTTGCTTACCAATATGCATGTCTTCTGTTCTTAAGAAAAAAATCCACTAGATTCTACCATATGTAATTATGTGAATCACTATTTCTCACTGTCTCAACCATACTCCTTGAAAAATCCATCTACCCACATTTGACTTCTATGTCTCCCAGCTGATCTTTCTCTTGACCCCTGGTATTCTGGTTTCTGACCTTATTACTCACCTAAAACTTTCTCCAATGTTATCAACAATTTACTAATCTCTCAAGCTAATTAACTTTTCTCTGACTTCATTATTCTTAATCTGCCTGCTACAGTGACTACTCATGGATACTCTATTCTCTTTGTGTATTGGGGACACTGCTCTCTCTCTCTCTTTCTCTCTCTCTCTCTCTCTCTCTCTCTCTCTCTCTCTCCCCTCTGCTCTGTCTCTCTCTCCCTGTCTCTCTTATTTCTGCCTCTGTTTGACTTGTCCTTCTTGATTTCCTTTGCTGATGGATAATCCATGTCATTCTCACTAACTGTGGGTGAATCCATGACATTCTGGGCCCCATTCCTTTTTTCCCTACATTCTCAGTCTGTTAAAATTATTTCTATATATTTTGAAAATAATTTTCAATTACATACAAAAATTTCTAGCACAATTTTTAAAATTCTGAGTTACAAATTTTCTCCCTCCAAAACACAATATCCCATTTGAGAAGGTAAACAATTTTATATTGATTATATATGTATAGTCACCCCTTTAATATGCTAGCTGCAAAATCTTGGGTGATCCTGTGAGTCTGCAATATTCTTTCTGGCAGTTGAATTGTTTTCTCTTTGACCCAAGATATTTTCAGCTTGGCTACAATATTCCCAGGAGTATTGACTTTCAGATCTTTTTGAGGTAGTGATAAATGGATTCTTTCAATTTCTGTTTTATATTCTAGGATATTTAGGCAGTTTTTCTTGACAGTGCCTTGAAATATGATGGCTTCCTCAACTGATAAATAGTCAAAACATATGAACAGGCAGTTTTCAGGTGAATAAATCAAAGCTACCTATGAAAAATGCTCTAAATCTCTATTTATTAGAGAAATGCAAATTAAAACAACTATCAGGTACCACATCATACCTGTCAGATTAGCTCATATGACACAAAAGAAAAATGATGAATGTATGAGGGAATATTGGAAAAATGAAACACTAAGGCATTGTTTGTGAAGTTGTTCAGTGATCCAATCATTTTGGATAGAAATTTGGAACTATGCCCAAAGGGCTATAAAACTGTGCATACCCTTTGGTACAGCAATACCACTACTGGATCTGTATCCCAAAGAGATCATAATGAACCCACATGTACAAAAATATTTATACCAGTTTTATTTGTGGTGACAAAAATGGAAATTGAGGAGATGTCCATCAATTATGGATTGGCTGAATAAGTTGTGGTATACGAATGTAATGGAATACTATTGTTATATAATGAGCATGTGGATTTCAGAAAAAAAAAACCTAGAAAGACTTATATGAACTGATGCTGAGAGGATTGAGCAGAACCAGGAGAACACTGTACACAGTAATGGCAACATTGTGCAATGATCAAGTATGATAGACTTAGCTCTTCTCAACAATGCAATGATCCAAGACAATTACAAAAACTTCTTGATGGAAAATTCTGACAACATTCAGACAAAGAATATAGGGTCTGAATGCAGACTGAAATATATTTTCATTTTTTTCTTTCTCATGGTTTTTCCTTTTTGTTCTGATTCTTCTTTGACAACCTGACTTATGTAGAAATATGTTTATCACAATTTTACATGTATAACCTATATTAGATTGCTTGCTGTGTTGGAGAGGGGGGAGGAAAGGGAGAGAGGGAGAAAAATTTGCAGTTCAAAATCTTATAAATATGAATGCTGAAAACCATTTTTACATGTAATTGGAAAAAAATATTAAGTAAACATTCTGAATGACTACTTACTAGATATGTTGTAGAGGTCATTTTTAGTCCGATCCTATGAGTTAGAGTTGATGGCTTCTTAGTTCTTTTCCAAATCTGGCATCCTGTGGTTCTGTAAAATGATATACCCTTGATTGGCATACTCCATTTGGTATTAATTAATTGATAACAACAACAAAAACAACAAAAGAACAACATATAGCTGGAAGGTCAAGACTCAAATCCAATTTATCTAGTTTTGTTAAGTCAACAATATCCCAAACTCTGTAATTTCTAAATCAAAATTTTAAGAAGTGAGCCCTTTTCAATGATCAAATAAATGTCCATCCCATCTCATATAAAAAAAGAACAAAAAGAAATTGTTCCTCTGCACATTTCAACTATGACATTTCAACTATGACTTAGAAGTGGGTATAGGCAATGGAGTTGACAAACAACATTTAGTTCTGCATCCATTACTAGAACAGAAGCTTGTTGTAGTCTCTTTTCAGAACAGTTGTCAGGTCCCCTTATCACCTCTGGATTAGTAGTTCCCATAGGTATTGCTGTTTCTATAGCCATCCCCTAATCCCACTACCTGTGTTTCATCCACTTAGACTCTGGACCACAGCACCATGTCATAGATCTCCCCTTCTGATCTCCTAAGTTGTCTTGGGCTGGGAAAATGTCTCACTGACTTTTTCCTGACTCTGTGATTCCAGCATTAAATTTGAAGCCTTATTTTAAGATTCTTTAGTGGGGAATGAGTTCTTTCTCAACTCTCCCATCATGGCTTATCCCTCAGAACCACTCTCACTCTTGATAATCACATCAGCTCCATGAACTTTATTATTATTTCTAAGCAGATGATTCCCACATCTACAATTTTAGCTGCAGTCTCTCTGCTAACTTCTAGCCCTGCATTGCCAACTGCCCTTTGAATATCTATAATTTGACATTGTAGTGAAACGTCAAAATAATTATGTCCAAAACAGAACTATCATGCCCACCAAGTCCTGCCCTCTTCCAAACTTCCCTCCTCTTCTCAAGGGCATTGTTATCTTTCCAGTCATCCATAGTCACCTAAGTATCCAATCAGGTGTCAAATATCATAATATGCATCTCTAGTCCTTTCTACTTCACTTTTCCAAAAATATGTCTTTGGATCAGAGAAGACATAATAGAGGTTTCCACTACTGCACTGTAATCAAGAGACATGTCATAGAGATTCTCCCCTCAACGTCTCCTGAAGTCAGGCATCAAATTTTAAAATGGTTCATTTCCATTCATGGATAATTTTCTAGAAATACTGCTTCTTAGTAGCCATTCTCTAAATATAAGCTATTAAAATTAAAGCCCTATATGAAGAAAGCCTTAGCTGCAAAGGAATATCATTCATTCATAAGTGGAAAGGAATTCCCACTCTATCAAGAAAAAAATGTTTAAATGCTTTCTTTTTAAAAAGAAATGTTGCTTTGGTTGATTTCACAGAACAACATTATTCAGCAGCTCTAAGGAACTGCAAAGACTGACTTAATTGCTTCAGAAATAAATGTTTCCTCCTAACCTTAGGGTTTCACATAAAGAAAAAGTGCTGGGGGAACACAGGAAGCTAAAAGCATGAAGGATAAAGGACTGGGCAGATTTAATTAAAACAAAGAAGAGAAAACTGATACATTACCCTGAGTGCTCATTAGATTTTACCCTACAGGGATGACCAGTTTTATATAACTGGAGCTCAGTTTCTTCATTTCATCCCTTCTCTTATTAGGATTAAATGGTTCCTTAGAAGCTCCAAAGTTTTAAAAATACACACATCATCACTTCAATTAATTTTTTCTAATATTTGTAAAACACCATCTGTACTAGACACTGTACATATCTTAGAAAAAGACATATGACCCTGACTCTGAATTGAATTCAGTATGTGGCAGAGAGCTGTTCTTTATTTTGGCTGCACTCCCTCCTCTCCAATGGCAAAGCATTTGTCAAATATCTCTTTCCATCAATTTTTCCCCTTGTTTTATGAGTTGTGTGTTGTCATTAGTAGCATGTTTTGTTTTGTTTTGAATACACAGGAGAGAGGAGTGGCAAGCAAAAAGAAAAGAGCTAAGGCAGCCAAGCAGAGGAAGAAATGGGAAAGGGGTGCAAAAGAGTAAACATCTTACACTTGTGCATCTTTGTATTCGATGTTAAAAGTATGTATGCATCAGTAAACCATTCTGCTACTACTCATACTACCATTTCCTTATTTAAAGTAATATTTGTTCTTCTGTATGTTTTTAATGGAATTTAGGGACTTTTTATTTTATATTACATATATTTCCTGTACTCCCAGAGATCCACCCCATTCAAGTTTACAAATATTTATTAAGAGCTTATTATATGTTGGCACTATGCTGGGATTACAAATACAAGCTAAAAGAAACATAATCCCTGCTTTCAAAGGGCTTACATTCTATAACAAAAAAGATAATACATAAAAGAAAACTGAAAATCCAATAGGTGAAGGGTGGGAAACCCCAAAGTGTTCAAAGTGCAGTCTGGAGAGGAATGAAGACACCACTGAGTCTTTGACCAAATCACTTAGTTTCCCTCCCTGCTATAATTCACCAATCATTCTGTCACTTTTTCCTCTTACTCTGTCAGTTCACCCTTTCTGCTGCCTTCTAGGCACTGCTAATACAATATTGTTAAAGGGAAAATAAGGAAGAAGAGGAACATTTAAGGAAACCAATCAAAACATCCAGGAAATCTTTCATTGTTTACAATATTCGACATCCATGGAAAATTATCTTCTACAAAAGAGGGACTAGCATATCTTTTCTTATCTTTATACTATATAAAGGATGTTCTTTATAATTCTATACTCATCTTCAATTGTTTTTATTGTAATAGTTGTGTTTATTATTTTCCTATTTTAGCTTTCTGATTTTTGTTATGCAACTCTTTGCTTAGTCAATTTTTCAGAAGACTCGAAGCTGAAAGACATCATTATGTTCAATGTCAGAGTCAAGACTCAGATCTCAATAGACCATAAAGATTGGCTGAATTTAATAAAATGACATCTACTAAACGTACATGTAAACTCTTACACTCTATTTCAGAGTGTCAGTTGTCTAAGTATATGGATGGACAGAGAAAAGTTCAGGTAAAAAATGTACTTGGAGTGTGTTGAAAGAAATGAGTCTTGAGAATGTGTAAGTGTAAATGTAGCCCAAAACCCTGTGACCTTAAGCTATCTTTTAATGTGTATTTAGTCTAATTTAATAGAAACATAGTGTCTAGAGCAGATTCTATCATTATGCGTATCAGGAAAAGGAAATGCTGATGAACAATGACCTATTACAGATTGAGAGTTAGAAGAACCTCAGAATCCACCTAGTCTAGCCACTCTAATTTTATAGAGAAGGAATTGAGGCACAGAAAGGTTAAGTGACTTAACCAGGGACAAGCAAACAGTAAGCAACTCTTCAGTTAGCATATTTTCTGCTTCTAAATTCAGTGTTCTTTCCTTTGGACCACACTGCCTTCTTTGAATCAGTTCAAGTATTAAACAGGAGGAAAGCAGACTGCTGTTGCCTTCAAAAAATTTACAAGCATTTTAAAACAAATTCTCATAGGAAAAAAAGGCCCCAATTTTCAATAGCAATACCCTACTGGTGTTATGATATGGTTATGATACATGAAATCTAACAATATACAAAGAATGCACAGAGGATAATTTAAAGGGACCTGGTGAGTATGAGCAGGCTACAACAAAGAACTAATGAGGAACAAAGAAGGACAAGTAAAAGATGTCAAGGAAATATATAACAGAAAAAGTGTAGTCAAATGGTGAGGGGAAAAGATGACAGATGGACAATTTGTGTATTCCATTGGTTTTCTTGTATGTCAGCAAAAAGGAAGACAGCCTCTGGATCATTGAGTACATCCCAGTTGGGAAATTTCTGGGAGGATGTAAATAAGAGCGACATAACATGGGTAGGAATAGATGATTTACAGGCTACATTATTGAAAAAAAAATCTACTTCAATGAAATCAGAGGTCATTTAAAAATTTGAGTGTCCAAAATAAGAGAATTGATAGTATCACCCTCCCATGTCTTGGTCAAACCACTCCTGGAGTTTCATGTTAAATGCCAGAAACCAAATTTTAGGGAGGATATTTGCAAGTAGAACTTCTTGCAGGAGAGGGCAAACAAGATTCTGAGCATTCAAAATCAAGCATTATGAGAATCCTTTGAAAGGATACATTGTATAAAAGAGAAAATTTAAGTATTATATGATTGCCATCTTCAAGTATGTTGATAAAAATATTCTGTTGTTAAATATATTAACAAACACATATGTAGAATAATAACTGACATTTAACATTCTAAGGTTGACAAAGTAATTTCCTTTGAACAACTTTGTGAGATAGGCAATAAAGCTATCATTTCCCTAATACATACATACACATATATGTACATATGCATGTATACATATACATGTGTTTACATCTGTATGTATATAATTATCATTTCCTTAATATACACAAAACAGGTAGTTATCATTTCCTCTTTACTACATAGGTATTTATATGTGTGCACAACTGCACACACATTAATATATATTTTTTCAAGGCAAAGTTCAAATCCTAAAGTTTAGAAATTGGCCTTTCTTAGCTTCAGTGAACTCAGATTCATTAACAAATGTTAAGGTAGTCAAAATATCCTTGGTGATCTGCATAGGTAGAGAAAATTTCCTCACCCAGGAGCTCCCTCTATTGAAAAAACTAAAATATTGAACAGAAAAACAAACGGGAATTTAAGGTAAGACATTAACAAGTTGAGTTTTCAGTGTTGGAGTGAACAGAGGTTGGAAATGCTTCCCTTGGGTGATTATAACTATTCCCATTGAGTCCTCAAAGAGAGTTAAGATGAGTGAGATTTTAGCCTTTGCCCAGCTTAGCTTGGATCCCAGTGGGTCCATCTCTATGCTGTAGGCTCTGCAGCAAGAATCTTCAAATCCAACAGCAAAAGATCCTAAGTCAGCCTGGCTCATAGCAAACAAGTACAAAAAGCAAACATTGGCAGCCAGTTGGCAGATGATAAGAAGTGATTAGCTAAAATGCCAGGAGATATTTCAACTCTAAGAGTTGAGAAACCTGCTGCTATTTGAAGCACCTGCTCTCTGTGCAGAAAATGAAGTGCTTCCAGAATCACTAGCCTACCAGTTCAGGAATGCCAGACTCTCTCCTTTCTCTCTACCATCAGCCCAGGTTAAGGAAGTTTATGGAGTCCCTCTGATGTGTCTCTTAGCCTATTTAGTACATTAGGTTAAGCTGGGCTCTTGCTCTTACTGGCAGCATGGTTTAGTTAAGAAATTGAGAGAACTGAATTTGGAGCACAGAGGATCTGGATTAAAATACCGGTTTAGCTCTGTATCACACCATATGACATTGGACAAGTCACTTGAACTGTTTAGGCTTCAATTTCATCATTTATAAAATTCAGTAGTTGTAGTGCATGATGTTTAATCTAACTCTATACTCAAAAGCTTACTCAACAACAAGCATTTTTAAGAGCCTGCCATGTGCCAGCAACTGTACTAGACAATCCTGAAAAGAATACAAAATATTCTGTTGTAAAGGGAGGGAGTAAAGGGCAACATTCATGAAAGAAAAATTAGAAAGCAGGTTGGTTTCAGGAGGTAGCAAGGATTCAGTGGGGGGGAAAAAAACAATTATAATGGGTATCTGGAGATTTGGGTTCTATTCTCATCTCTGCTACTTGTAAGTTTTATGACAATGGTAAAGTCATTTATACTCTTTGCACCTCAATTCCATCCTCTCTATGAAATGATAGTATTGTTTTCAAGGATCTCAAATGTTACTCAAGTTATATTTTCTTCCTTACACTGAAAAACTAATACTCTCTTCATATTCCTGTCATACCTAGTGGATGTCCTTTATAACATTCCCCCAGCCATACACACACACACACACACACACACACACACAGATATTCCTATATGGCTAGCACCTCATTCTCTGTCCCATTCTCTACTCCCTGTATCAACAATCTGCTAGCAGCTGCCGTAGGGGTGTAAGACCCACCAACACCCAGCACACAGAAAGCTGCTAACACAGGTTCTTTGATCTGCTTTTCTAAGGAAAGCAATGTTAAGGGCATAAGAATCTCAGTTTAATCAAACATACATATATCATTCACTTAGTTCAGGGGGTAAAGATCAACCCCCGAACTTCAACGCAAATACAAACAGAAATTGCAAACATCAACAGAAGGACCTTGTCTGATTCAAATCACAATACTCACAATACGTAGTTACCAGAGAAGAACCCAGTGGGCCTGGGTTACGAAGCTGGGTGCAGTTACAGCTTGCCCAGAGTCTCAACACTCCTTCCATGAGTGTGCCCCAAAAATCAAAGGCCAAGTTTTCCTCAGTTATATCCTGTTCAGAGCCCTGAGCGCTCTGACCTCACCCAGACTGGGTGTGAGAAAGTTCCCCCCCACCCCTCCACCCCCCTCACATCATATACAAATCAATGACTCTCTGATTGTCTTATTGCTGAGAAACACTTCAAGGCACAATCCCACTTTATCTGCCCCATTCAAACAAAGGCAAGAATCCTTAAAGGCACTTAAGAGTAGAACAGCAAAAAAAGTCCCAACTTAATTGCTATTACACTCCCCTAGCAAAATCTGTAGCATTTGCCATTCCTTTACAGCTTTCTGTTCCATTAGTTACGTGTTGGGTTAATAAAATTTAGAGGTAAAAGGGCTCTTGGCAATCAATCCTTAATGCAACCTTTCAACCCTGTTAAACTAGACAGTCACAAGGACAGAGAAGGAGCTGCTCTTTACCTAGAAAAACAGAAAATGGTGATGCTTTTGAAGTCAAGGAAGAAATGAGCATCAAGGGCTAACATGTAGTGATAAGTGACAATGCTACACAATGGTCAAGAAGAATTATGGTTGACATAAAGGGGAAAATGCTTTACTTTTTCGATATTTGGTCTTATATTCTTATACTACATAAATCTAAATCAAGCATTTCACAACTCTCCAGTTGTGCATGATGTTAAACAAACAGACAGGGGTTATGTGCTATGAGAGAAAGAGCACTGTATCTAAAGCTGTAACCAAGCTAGTAGCCCAGGTTTTAGTCAATCTATCAATCAACAATTTATCAATAGGAAGCATGCATTAAGCATATACTATTGTAATACAAGGAAAATTAGGAACCCCTGAGTAACCCCTAGCTACTGACAAGCCCCCCCAGAAAGAATGGATTCAGATATCTTTGGTATTTAGCAAACCCCCTGGGACTCCATGGCTCCTTCCTGAAATGTCAATAGATAGGACCATCCCACTGAGAGATAACCTGGCAGATCCTGTCTAGCAGATATCCCTGAGACTCCTTGGTTCCTTCCTGGAATGTCAATAGATAGGACCATCCCACTGAGAGATAACTTGATAGACCCTTCCTGGGAGATATCCCTGGGACTCTGTGACTCCACCAAGGAATGTAAATGAGATTATCCCACTAGTACGATAACCTGACTGAATCTTTTGATCAGCCAGGACCTTTGTTCCTCTTCCCCCCTACTCTGTACCCCTATATCCTATATAAGCCAAGCCATCACCCCAACACATTTGCCATTGATTTGTGGTGCCGTACCCCGATGGCCGCCGGCTAATAAATTCTCCACTTAAAACTTATACTCTGTGATGTGTCTCGCTCGCTTCTGGTACAACACTATATGCTATACTAGTCCTGCTTTTATTGTTAATAGATATGTAGCTTTGCATAAATCTCCTTACCCCTTTGGCTTTCACTTTCCTCATCTTTCAAATGACTGGGTTGAAGAAAAAGTGAATAAGTAAGATCCCACACAGCTCAAATATACTCTGAACTTTGAGTAGAATGAAAGTTTTAAGGTTTTAGGAGGATATTTAGTTTGACATAAACAGACAGCAAAAACAGAATGCAAAAATTACATTTTTATATAAGGGGTACCTGCAAGAGTTGTTTGGATCACAAGATTAGAAACTATTACAGATCAGGAAGAGGCCTTAGATGTGACCTAGTTCAGAAGAGTAAACTACAACTAGGAAGTCAAATGACCAATTTGGACAAGGTCAAACTGTTGTTCAGAGCCAGTCAGGATGTGAATTCATGTCTTTTAATTCCAAATACAGCACTCTTTTCACTATAGCAAAAATAAATAAATAAATAAATAAAATAAAAAAAGAGAGAAAGAAAAAGAAAAAAAAAGAAAAAAAAAGTATGTTTAGCAGTTATAATCTAATAGATTTCAAATTGTCGCTCAATCATTTCAGCCACGTCTGACTCTTCATGACCCTGTTTGGGATTTTCTTATCTAAGATACTGGAGTGGCTTGCCATTTTACAAATGATGAAATGGAGACAAACAGGGATAACTGATTTGCCCATGATCACACCACTAGTAAGTATCTGAGACCAGTTTGAATTCAGGAAAATGTGTTTTCCTGTCTTCAGCCCAGGAACTCTAGCCACCTAGCTGCCCAAGACAACAAATAATTTTCTCTCATTCTGTGGTTCTGCAGTTACAGTTAAAGGTTGCCATTATCTTGCTTGTGACTCTTTCTTCTTTATATTATTGGATAAAAATAATGAATTTCTCTCTTTTTTTATCTTTACATTTTCTGAGTTTATTGACATAGCAGATCATAGATATGCTAAAGATTTCCAAGGAATACCCTTATTGTATCAAGACCTGAAGTATATCTTGCTGTTGTGCTTATATACCTTACCTGTACGTGTGTTTCACTTACTCAATTTTATTTTAATCATTTAAAATCATTTTATGGGACGAGAAAATAAAACCTCTAGCATGTTCTGATCAATAAAAAGAGATTTATACAAAACTCATTTCACCCTTATAAATGGTTGAGAATTCAGTGAAATATATTAAGGATGTGAATTCAGTGGTTAATTGTGTAACCATATACAGGAACAAAATGAGACAGCATGCAAAGTACAACATGTACTGGAGTAATGAGGGCCTGTACAAGTATAGTGGGTCCTGGTCAAGGTGAAACTTTTCACATTGCATTGATTGGAATCACTATTTTTCCCTTTTCTGTTCCTAGAGCCTAGTTGGGAAAATATGTCCCTATTTACTACAAACATGAAATTGACAGTGATTTTGTTTTCCCCATCTGGAATGCAGAAAAAGGGGAAAAAATTATGTGAAGAGTTTCAAAATACTCTGATTAAGATCCTAATGAGTAATGAAATGGGCAAAATGTAGGTTTAAAGTCAAACTTTCTGAATAACAAATTGTAAGACATTTCAGATTTAGTTATAACATTGTCCTTTTTATTGACCTTTTCATTACTTGAATAATTAGCAATATCAATACCTGAAGATAAAAATCAGTGACTATGGACCAATAGCTATCCAAAGAAATTGCTAGAACAATCTTCAGTATCACAAATGTATCATTTTTGAGCAGTTAAGAGATTAAATCACGAAATTTTAAATGTAGAAGTCAACATTGGAGACCTTTTAGTCCAAATCCTCCTATAATATGAATTTCCTAAATAAAGCCCCTCTATCAAATCTCTGGCATGAAGTCATACAAGCCCCATTTGAGTATTTCCAAGGAATCCACTACCTTCAGAGGCATTACATTCCATTTCTGGGCAACTCCATTTATCCAGCACTTCTTTTTATTGAATTAAACTACTACTCCCTGTAACTTTCTCCTTTTGGTCCTACTTCTACCCTCCAGAGTTAAGTAAAAACTCTTCTACATGTCAACTTTACAGATACTTAAAAACAATGATCACATTTACTCTGTCTTCTCTTTTGAAGGATGAACAACCTCAGCTAATCCAACAAATTCTCTTACTATATAGTTTAATATTCCTCACCATTTTGATTATTTTCATTTTTATACAATCAATTCCAATAATAGCATTCATAAAATATGGTAGCCAAAACTGAATACAATATATAAAATATGGCCTTACCAGGGCCAAGAATAAGTGGACCACCACTACCACTATTCTGGAAATTACAATTATTATAGTGAAGCCTAACAGTCCATTAACGTTATCACCTTTATGTTATAATCTTTACTTATAATAGTGTTTGTGGGGTATTCAGGGAGATAGCACCTCTCATGTGAGTGCTTGCCAAGCCCTTTTCAGGGATGCTCATTTATCTATGTCATTCACTTTCACTCAACCCTCAAGTGTGGCTCCAAGAACCTATAGGATGTGAAGCAGCCAAACCCCAACACATTGTCTCAGCCAATGGGCTAAACCAGAGTGAGGGCTGACAAGCCTCAAATCCATCAGTGATATAGGGGAATATGTATGCTAAAGAATATGAAGACTTTCCCCAGTACAGTGGGTTGATGAGAACAATTTGTTCCAATGGCCATGAACACAGCTGAAGCAGGCGTTGAGGAGTGATTAGAGCTTGGTTAGGCATCAAAGATGCCAAAGTCATCGACTGCACACTTGGCCATTGCCAGTCATCTTGATTTTTCTCCTGCCACTGGACTTTGATGACTCAAGGTAGAGAGAGTGAGACTGATGACTTTGTCCAACTCTTCCTCACTTAAAGAAAATTCAAGTCAAGACCACTCATGATGTTATTGGTTTTGTCCAAAAACAAAGGACCAATAACAACAGAAACTTATAATAAGCACAAATTTATAAGAATCCTAGGGCTTGTCCTTATGATTTGAAGCCTAGCAACATATCATTCATCTTATACTGATTTGGTTGATTTTTTTGCACCCTAGTTTAACACTTTACATTTATCCCAATTAAGTTTGATATTGAAAGGCAGTAAGAAATTGTAGATAGAAAACTAGTCTCAAAGTCAAGAAGACCTAGGTTGAGGTCCCACCTTTGGCAGTTAGATACTGAATATGTAACCCTAGGTAAGTGTCTCCTTCCCAATGTTCTACTCAGCTAATACTGCACATGGCAGAAAAGATGCCAACCTGGTTTATTTGAAGAAATTTCCTCATGCAAGTTCTCTTCGCTAATGAAATCACAAGTCCTGTCTCTATCCCTGAATTTAATCTTATCGTATTTCCATTTACCCCAGCCTGTTGAGATGATTTAAAATTTCAATTGTGTTCATACAACATATAAACTATCAAAATTATTTTTATATAATCAAATTTAAGAGTTCATCTTTGTTTTTTCTCAAAGTTATTGATCATTTTTCAACAAAGATAAGACAGTAACCTGCAGCATTCAAGAACAATTCCCTGTCCAGAATGGCGTAAAGACAACTAAGCAATCCCATTTGGGTCAATTTGTTTAATCAGTTTCTAATACACTGAAGCAAGATGGCAAAATGGCTAGAGGGCTAAATCTGGAGTTGGGTAGAACTTAGTTTAAATCTGGCCTCAGACACTAATTAGCTGTGCGACTAACACTTGACAGACATATCACTTAACCTCTGTCTGATTCTGTTTCCTCAACTAAAAAATAGAGATAATAATAACACCTATCTCCTAAGGTTGATGTAAGGATCAAATGAGATAATGTGTATGAAACACTTAACACAGTGTCTGGCACAAAATTGGTATTTAAGAAATATGTGTTTGCTTTCCTTCTTTTCCATATGTTACTCTCCATTCCTAGTTTTCTTTTTTTTCTGTCAGGTTATAAAAAGAGATTGTCAAAAGCCTTAATGAAATGCAAATATTTTACATCTGCAACATTTCCTACCAGTTTAATACTATTAGGGTTCTTAATCACATACTGCAACAATTTCTCACAAATTTTTTAAACTTTGATATTGCTGTCGACTAAGAAAATATTCAATTGATTCAATATTATTGGGCTATTGGACAGACATTAGATAGAAATTTGTTTTTAAATTTTCACTGGGATTGGTGTTTATCTGAAATTCCTATTTATGACTATTACTGTGACTCAAATTACTCAGGTATGAAGAACAGATTTTTTTTGATATATTTTGTTTTGACATCCCATTCATTTCTGAATCAGTCCTACCCATTTCTTTGCTCCCCCCGCCCCCCTCCCCACCTATCCAGTTGGGTCATCCTTTATAACAGAAATTGAAGAAGAAAACACGTTTTTATGTGATTAGTCTTTCCATGTATGTTTTTGTAGTATATATGTGTGTATGTATGTATCTATATGTAGATATAGATACACAGCATATATACACATACACATTTGTATGTAAATGCATATGTGTGTATATATGTATATGTACATATATACAAATACATCTATATATAATTTTCCCAGATTCTACATACTTCATGACAATTTGTTCATATGACTTCTTATCTTTTCCAAGTCTATTCACATGTCAGTTTAAAATTGCAGTTAATACTTCATTACATTTATGTACCACAAGACATTTAGTCATTCCCTCAATTGGTCGATACCTACTTTGTTCCAGTTGTTTGTCACCATGATTCCTTGGTAGATACAGGACTTCACTTACGTTAAAAAAAAAAAAGAAACCTGTAACATATGCTCAACGGAATGATAATTAGGTTAAAAGGTATGGATATCTTAGTTATCTTTTCATCATAATTCCAAATTGTTTTCTACAATGTTTTGAGCAATTTGGAGCTACTCCAAAAATATAATAATGTGCCTACCTTCCTGCAGCCCCTCCAACACTAACTACATATCTCTATTTATTGTCATCTTTGCTATTTTTGCTGTGTGTGAGGTAAAACTTCTAAGTGTTTTTTTAATTTATATTTTTAATCATTTAAAGTCATTTTCCCAATAGGTAGCAATAGATTGCGATTCTTTTGGAGAATTGTTATTATTATTTATTTTTATTATTATCCTTTAATTTTTATAAACTTTTAAGTTTTAAACATTTTGTGTTGAAGTCTGTTGTTCTTTTTAGACTTACTCCCTTGCTTTTTAGGATTCATTATGGTTTGATAAAGCCCATTTTCACACATACAAGGTGCTGCTACTTCACCTTGACATTGAACGGGAGAGGAGTACCTAGTATAGCTACTAAGAGAGAAATATATACATAAGTCACCAGATAAAAAAAAAAAGTTCCATAATTTGCACATCTATGAGCAACTCTTGAACATTCTCACTTTAAACAAATCATTTGTTAACAACTGAGTAGCCATGGTTGCCTCTTTGAGGTTTCTAAGTAGATATTAATTAAAATGAAACAACAACAAAATAGATTTAGTTAAAATATCAGCAGGGAACTGTATTATATGCTAAAGGTATTAGGTGTGTTTGTGTGTGTGTGTGTGTGTGTGTGTGTATGATCTATTAATATATGTGAAGCAGCACACTTTAGAGTATTTCAGGAAAATGTAACGAAATTAAAGAAAGATCTAGGCAGTAAGTCAACAATTGTTGAGGATATAAAATTTCTCTTTTAGAGTAAGGTAAATTTGACTCACACACACACAAAAAGAAACAAAAAGATGTTAAGTATCTGAATGGAATAATAGAAAATAGTTATAATAGACTTTGGCTATACTAAAGGCACATATTAAAGAACATGGGTATTTTTAGCATTTGCAAGGATCCATGTGCCAAAGCTTAAGAACATACATAAATAGATAAAGTCAGCAATGTGTAACAACAATGTTGCTTGCAGCTACTGTGGCTGCGTAAGGCCAATAACACCAGCACACAGGAGGGCTGCTGGTACAGGGTCTTTGATCTGCTCTTCTAAGGAAAGCGACTTTAAGGGGTTAACAATCTCACTTTAATTAAACATACATACATTATTCATTTAGTTCAGGGGGAAAAGCTAGCACCATGAACTTCAGAGCAAATACAAACAGAAATTACAAACAGAGACAATATAAACAGAACAAACACACAGTTATCAATACACAGGCTTCTAGCTGTCTGACCAAAGAAATATATAGTTACCAGAGAGAGAGGCACCAACATCTGGGTTTTCAAACCAGGGGGCTCAGGCTACCCAGCATCTTCTCTGGTCAAATCACACAACAGTCTTCCAGTGAGTGACAGCCCCCAAAGCAGAACGCTAACTTCCGATTATATATAGCCTTCTTAGGGCCTGAAAGCTTCAAACCTAATCAGTAGAAGGGTGTGGGCCTAGAGTTTCACACCTAGTTAGCAAAAAGGTTTGGGCCTGAGGCTTTGCACCTAGCAAGACTTAATCAAAGGCACTGATTACTTTAGAATTTGAAGAGAAAAACAGTAAAAAAAAGTCCCACCCTAAGTATCATTACATAATGTTAAGCACATGCTTTATAAATGTGAAACAGCTAGTAGGGGCAGTTTCTAGAGCTCTTGGCCTGGAGTCAGGAAGACCAGAGTTCAAATCTATCCTCAGACACTTACTAGCTGTGTGATCCCCTGGGCAAGTCACTTAACCTTGTTTGCCTCAGTTCCGCATCTCTAAAATGAGCTAGAGAAGAAAATGGCAAACCAGTCTAGGCAACTTTGCCAAGAAAACTGCAAATAGGATAAGGAAGAGGCAAAAACTACTGAAAAAGCAATGATCAACCTTGATAGAAAAACCCTATTTGACAAAAAAAAGAGGAAAATCAAATAACCAAAATTTAAAAAAAAAATAAAATTAAGGGATTTACAGTACATAGGGAGAAAATAAAATAAACTACCAGAAGCTAGTATTCACAATTATATGACAACAAAACATTATTTGAAATGTATGAAAATGTGAAAAACACTTTAAAAATTCAGATTTACAGAACAGGACATAGAAAAATACAAAATAGTCATGTCCCAAAAAAAGCAAGCAAAACACAAATTTCTAAAGATTGGTAAGTTCTATTAAACATTTAAGGACTAATTAACAACCACAATATCTGAATTCTTTGCAAAATCAGGCAAAAATTCACTTATAAGTTTCCTTTGAAAAAGTATATTCTTGGTAACCAAAGCAGGGAGATAAAACTTTAAACGAACATTACTAGAAGCCTTTGGTTCAAGACTATGATCTCATTGGCATGAGGAGCTCCTATGGAGGAAACTATAGTTACCTAGGTTATTGAGAGGTTAAGTGATATGCCTACGTTCCCATAACCAGAATGTTTCAGAGATGGGACTTGAATCCAGAGATTGAACATATTTTATACACTATGCCAAGTTGACCATGTTCCTAATGTTTTTCAGTGAATATAAATAAAATCTTAGCTGAGAAGTTCAAACGGTACTTTTTTTTTATCACTTTTACTACATGTTATTTGTACCAAGAATGGTTCAATATGATGTAGTACATGATATCGAAAACAACAGTACAAGTAACAAGATTATTTCAATATTCAGACAAATCATTCTTCACTTCTTTATGTTAAGAACACACAAAAACTGGTATAATGCTGATTTTCTTTAATATAGTCAAAAGCATATAAAATCAATAGCCAACATCATTTCTAATGTATTAACACTAAAAATTTTCCCAATAAAAACAGAGATAAAGTAAGAGGGTGAATTTATGGGGCAGCTATGTGGTGCAGTGAGTAGAACACCAGCCCTGAAGTCAGGAGGACCTGAGTTCAAATCCGGCCTCAGACACTTGACACATGTACTATCTGTGTGACCTTGGGCAAGTCACTTAACCCCGATTGCCCTGCCAAAAACAAACAAAAAACAACAACAACAACAACAAAAGAGTATGCATTGTTTTACTAATCTTCTATCTCAGATAAAAACTTCAGGTTTGAGAATTTTTTTATTTTTAATATTTTGATAGTTATTTCAATATAATGCTTCACTTTGCAATCTTATATGTTTTATTTTATGCATTTAGAATTATTATTTTGGGAGGGGCTGAAGGGTTTCACTAGTCTGCCAAAGGAGTCCATGAAATGACATTCAGTTTCCCTGTGTCTCCCAGACTGGAAGTGCAACCATTACTCGCAATCCTAATCCCATTACTGATTTATATAGAAGTTTTAATCTTCTCCATTTTTTTTTCTAATCTAGGTCTATTGGCTCTTGATCGGGCAGCTTGGTGGCCCAGTATTTACAGGGACTCAACATATTGATGGCTATTGATGCCTAGGTCTATAGTCCTATTGCAGAAATACACTAGTGTCAGGCTCCCCAGCATTAGAGAATATTGCCTTGCAATATTTCCCATTGATTCAATTATTATTATATAAAATGGAACTTCTTTTTTCATTATCAAGCTATCAATTAGGAAAATATTTTTGCTTTACATATCAGAGAAAAAAGATCTGATATCGATGTTTCGTTACAAATTGATACAAATATATAACTAATGCCATTTTTCAATAGATGAATGGTCATTATCTATAAATTTTTCAAAAAATGCAATTAACTACAACCATGTAAAATGCTAAGTTGCTAATAAGAGCAAGTGCAAATGAAAACACATTTGAAGTTTCACCACACATTTAGGAAATTGGTAATGATAACAAAAGATCAATATGTGCAATGTTGAGGAAAAAGGCATGCTAACACACTATTGGTGAAGCAATTGATCTAATAGTTGTGGATGGCAATTTTGAATTATGATCAAAAGATTGTGCCTATCTTTTGACCTAGTGAAAATATCTTGAAATATACTCTAAGAAACTCAAAAACAGAAGGAAATGCTTAATAAATGCTAAAATATTCATAGCAGTACATTCTACAGTAGAAAAAATATAGAGACAAAATGGGCACCTATAGCATGGGGAATGCCTGAACAAATTGTGTTGATGTGAATGTGATGAATTTTTTTGCATAATAGGAAATTATAAATATGTGGAATTCAAAGAAACTTTAGAAGGTATGTTTGAATTGATGAAGAAAATGTAAGTAGATTGAAGAAAACAGTATACACAATTTCCACAAAAATGTGAAGGAAAATATCAGTAAAAGACATTAGAATTCAACCATTGATTACAATGACCCATCTTGGCTCAAGAAGAAAAATGATTATTCATGCCCCTTCAATATCAAAAGGGGAAAAGGTCTTATGTGTAATTGGTCATAAATTTTGAGACTTAGTCAATATATTGGATGTTTTGCTAATAGTTCCTGTGTTCTACAAAGTATTCTACTGCATTTGTGTGTGTGTGTGTGTGTGTGTGTATGTGTGTGTGTGCGTGTGTTGAAGCAGTGTTACTGAAAAGTAACTAGTAGCATAAAAAAGCAATGATAGAACTTTAAGGGGGGGAAAAGTGGATTTCCCCAGTACTCCTCAATCTCTCAGTGTTTGATTGATTTCATTAATTTCCAACATTGTATATTCTGAGTTACAGTGTGTTTTCTTTCCTTTCTGCCCATACGGTTTGGAGCAATTCAATTTAAACTCCCAACCCATAGATATCAGATCCTCTACTCCTCACTGATGCTTAAGTAATATTCTTAAATGCACAACTATGCCATTTTCCTCCATCTTGCTTGCCATAAAGAGACAGGTGATCCTTGGCAGCTGCAGGAGTCACAGCTTCTCAGGCACCACACGAATTTGAATACAGCAAGTTCAGGGCCACAGGGAATTCCCTTCCAGGCCCAGGTGTTCATGATCCTGCATCAGCCATTCCATGAGGAGGGTGTGAATTTCTTCCACCATTGTAGAAGGCAAATATAGCTTCAGGAGCACTTAGTCTTTCATGACACTGAAGAAAACATCTCCTTTATATTCATGCTCTTTATCCAGATGCAGAGTAGATAGTACCTCAGTCCCAGGGGAATGCAGGACTGCATAGATAGATAGATAGATAGATAGATAGATTGCCATTTCCATCTACTCCCCTTAACATCATTACTCAGTAATCTCTCCTCCTTTGAGGACCATACAATTTACATTTTCCATCCAATCAAATCCTGGTAGTTGTCTATACAGTTCTAGGTTGCTCCATTTCCTTCTTCAATGAGTTCTGTGACTTCTCCTCCCGAACACCTGCCCACATACAAGTGCATGTGTGTGTGCACACATGTATGCTTACAAATACATACATATATACACATACATATGTGTGTATGTATGTATGTGTGTATATACATATATACATACAAATATATATGTATGTATGCATATACAGAGAGAGAGAGAGAAAGAGAGAGAAAGAAAGAAAGAGAGAGACTATCCTTCAAACACTCTAACAACTGAGGAGTTCCTCCCCAACTTAGTCACATGCACAAAAATGATCATACACTTGATCTCACTATCAATTAACTTTATTTTCAAGAACTCTGAAATTTCCTTATCTGATCACAATACGTTAGTTTTCCACTTCTCCTTTTACATTCCAATACCAAACCCTGCTCTTCATCCATATTGCAACCTCCAAGGCATTGTCCCTCATTTTTCTCCCAGGCTATCACTTTTGAACTAGCTATACTTTCCTTCTTTTCCATCTTAACTGCTTGGTGAATCCATTTGACTTTACACTCTCTTTTTCTCTTCAGTCCTAGTACCTTTAGCATAATACTGATTATGCACTGCCAAGCCTCAACCTTAGATGACCCTCACTATTCACTGCCTTTACTTTTAATATGTGTTGCTGAAAAAAAGATGGAGAAAATCATGTACGGTTCTGACTGAGACCACTAAAAATGTATGTTACATAGCCTTAAGTGGATCCTCACTTCTGGTAGACAATCCTCCACTTTCTTAATCTACTCACCATCCTATTCACAATAGTCACTCTTCCAAGCTTTTTCATCTCTTCTAAAATTTCACATTGCTCTCCTCACCACTCTCTCAACTGAGAACCTTACTTCCTATTTTACTGAAAAAAATGTTGCCATTTGCGAAGAGCTCCCTCTTAGCTTCTCTTCATCTCAAATTACATAGATGCCTTCTGCTACTATTACTTTTGTCACTCCTGTGTCACAAGAAGAAGTGGCCCTTCTCCTTTCTATGGCAAACTTCTCTACCTGTACAAATGATACTGTTTCATTTTGTCTACTCCAGTAGATTGTGCCCTCTATGATCCCTACGCTCTTACCTGTCTGCTATTTGTCTTTTCCCCATGCCAGTCATCCTCCGTTCATCCATAAAAGTGATCTTCCTAAAGTAAAGTCCAATCACATCACTGCCTCTTATTAATAAAATTCAGTGACTCTCTATTTCCTCCATCATCAAATACAAAATCTCGTGTTCAAAACCCTTCATAATTTAGCTTTCATCTATCTTTCTTGTATTCTTGTGCGTTACACTCTACCTCATACTTTCTAATATAGTGACACTGGTCTCCTGGCTGTTCTGCAAACAAGATAATCTGTATCAAAGCTCTGCCTGTTCCCCACACCTAAAATACTCTCTCTCCTCATCTACAACTCATGGGTATGATGGCTTCCTTCAAGTCCCAGCTTCAAATCTCACCATGGACCAAAAATCATTCCCAATCCCTCTTAAATTCTAGTGTTTTTTTTCCTCTCAATTGTTTCCTATTTATTCTGCACATAGCTTGTTTCTACATAGTTGTTTGCATGTTGTCTATCCCACTAGACTGTGACCTTCTCAAGGACATAGATTGTTGTTTGCCCTCTTTTTTTTATCCCCAATGTGTGTCTGACACAAAATAAGCACTCAATTACTTATTAACTCACTGATTGATGACTGAACAAACAACTAAAAAAGAAAATACTTTTATTCTCTGTCCCCTTCTTGAAATCCTTGAACATTATAATCATTGACCTTCTTTTTCTTCCTTATTTTCAGACAGAGTAAGTATGGACATGTTTTTCTTTTAGCTCTGAATCACCTTGAACAATCTTTTCATATTTCTTTATGTGTTTCATATTTATCTATTTTACGTGCTACAATAATCAATAACATTAATTTAGCATAATTTAGTTAGCAGTTCTCTAGTTGTTGGGCATAGAGACTCTTTCCTTTTTTTTTTCTTTTTTTGTTATTTACGAATAAAGGACTTATATAATTATTATCTTGCTTTCCAAAATCTTCATGTGAACCCAATTCACATAAATTGCCATGTTTCTCTTCACCAAATATAGACTTAAAGAGGCCAGACTCATTCCATTTTTTGGTCTGTGTCCCCAGGCTAGCAAGGTCCTTTAAACTTAGTATAAACTTTTTTTTTCCTGGATTGAATTCAAGATTGTATTCATCCCCAGATCTCTACCAACATGAGATTTGATCTGGTTTTTTTTCTTGCCTTTTTGTAGGACTGGGATGTTCTTAGGAAAGCCTTGTCTTTGCATTTCTGCTTTTTAAACCATTTCAGAATTATTTCATGTGATTATTGAACATTGTTATAATTTCATCCATAACAAATAATCTATTCGCCTCCTTTTAACATTGCTCATTTGAGTATGAATATTTTTGTTTGTTTTTAAAGATATATCTAATTTCCTTGTTATTCCTCATTATGCACATTTTCCCACCATTTTTAATTTAACTTTTCACATACATTTCTGAGGATTTTCTTTATGGATTTTGATGCAGAATTACTGGTGGTAAATTTATAGTTATCATAATCCCACTTTGTAAAAAATCATTTGCATGATAGAATATCCTTTCTTATCTCTAAGAATACATTTTGTTTTGGCTTCAGCTTTGTCTGACATGATCAGTGCCACTCTAACTTTTCATGAAAAGAATATTAGCTATAATATCGAACATTTGTATGTGATACTTCAAAATTTTAAAAAACATTTTACAGACATTACTCCATTTGATCCTCAAACTAATCCTATGAGATAGATGCCATTGTTATCATAATTTTTACAGACAAGGAAACTAAGGCTCAGAAAGGCCCCTAGGTCATACAGCTAATAAATATCTAAAACAGAATTCAATAGCAACTCTTACTACCTCCCAAACTATAATGTGATCACATTGATTCTAAGGATAGTTCACATTTAAACCAGCACCAGTAATTTAAAAATTCTCTCCTGACACCAGCTCTGTGAAGCAGCTATTATAGGAATGATCATTTTTGTTTCAGAGATAATCAGAGAGACTACTAGAGGCAAATCAATCTGCCAAAGTGAATGAAGCAAGTGTCCAAAGCAAAGTTCTGGAGTACGGTAAGTTTTGGAGAAATCTTTCATCTAGAATCTATTTTTATCTTTTCGTATTCAACCTGGTCGAAAGAGTAGCAGGGTTAAGGGAAAAGATGAAAGTTCAATTTTCCATCTGTTGAATGTGAGATTTTTGCAAAGCATCCAGGTAAATATCTTTGTAGACCTTTGGAAACATGGATTGGACTAGGTGAGCTCACATTGGTGTGGTGGAAAGGATAATGCACCAAAAATCAGAATGCCTCATTTGAAACCCCTGTTCTTCTGATACTGCGCCATCATGAGCAAGTAACCTAATTTCTCTGAGCCTCAGTTTCCTTCTCTGTAAAATAATGTCACTGTCTTGGATAATTCTTAAGATTGTATCAGGTCTTAACAATTGTTTTAAAACAATTTAACACTTAACAATTTAAAACTTTCTAGAATCAAAATATTACATGATTGCAATGTGAATTCTAAAATAGATTTGTGTGTATGTGTGCATGTAGATGCTATTTTTTCAGTCATTGAATACTTTCTGCCACCCAATTTGTGGTTTTTAGCAAATATGGTGTTCTGCCATTTTTTCTATAGCTCATTTTATATATGAGGAAACAGAAGCAAACAGGGTTAAGTGGCTTGCCCAGGGTCACACAAATTGTAAATAGATGAGGCCAGAGTGGAATTCAGCACTTTCTGACTACATCCCCAGTGCTCCATCCATTGCACCACCTAGCTGCCCATATGTATGTGTGTATATATGTATGTATATACACACCTATTGCTATATATGTACATATATACATATATGGATAAACACACATATACGCAAACACATATAGATTTTTTTTTCTTGTTTAAATAGGACAGCTAGCTATGGTGTTGTGAAAAAAACCCATCTGATGGATGACATAGGGCATGAGTCCTAGTTCTGCTATTTAATAAATATGGACCTTAGGCAAGACGTTTAACTTCTTTCAAATATAGTTTCAAATTCAGTAGCAAAAAAAAAATATATTTCTTATAGGTTTGCTATAAAGAACATTTGAAATAAAAAATGCTAAATAAAAAGTTTTTATTTTTATCCATAAAGCACTAATCTAAATATATTGATAATATATGTATAACTGTATGTAAATGTATGTAAATGTATAAACCAATTAATATAAATTCAAGTATTAATCATTATTTACTTCAATATAATTTTGTTGTATTGTCCTTTTCATCCATTACAGTTTTTGTCTAATCACATATATATGTGCATGAAATTATTTTATACTTTCATTTAGAACCATTTTGCATATATCAGGCAAGTTTAAATGGCCTAACAATTTCATTGTCATCCTAAGTAATTGTGTGTAACACATCTTTGAAGTACTGTGTTGCATTCCTAATAGAATTTATGCATTTTTGACTTAGACCACACACTAATGTGCTAATTCTGTTTTGGAGGAAAATGGGGTTTTTGAGTACAATTACTCAAATACAGGTTTCTTTGCAAAAACTAACAGGGAGAATATGTGTCTTACTTAGCTATCAGCATGTGCCATGTGTTATCTTAAGCTACACAATAAAACAAGCTATATAATTTTCCAAAATCATAAACTATTATGATCATATTTCAATCTTGGATATGACAACCTGATGATTTTATTTTGATTCAATGTTTTGAAGGCAAGACTTTGTGTTAATCTGAAAATAGGCTGGTCACTTAAGTCTGAGTGCAGTTGAAATACATTCTGAAATTGGCTATGGTAGTTGAATTGATTTTAACCCAAGTCCTCTTCCTACAATTCCTAATAGCATAGAGGTGATCCTAGATTGTCAACAGGTATACAAACCCAAATTCCAATCTTTCCTTGCCAGCTGAAAAGGTTTCTAGCATGAGCTCAATGAAAGATAACATGTCTATTGTCAAAGATAAGCTTAAATTTAATATTCTTATCAGCAGATTTGGCAGAAAAACGATAAATATATTTTGGACCCCATCAACTCCCAAGAATCATCTATTGTGTCATAGAGGGGTTGTAGGGAGTGTTATTTCTAGAGAAAATCACAAATTCTTAAAGTATTTAAGTAAGATTTGGTATTTTCCCACATCACTCTCCTATATTCCTCCACGATAAGGTTAAACACAAACACACACACACACACACACACACATACACACACACACACGCACACACACACATCTATATTTAATTAATTTTGGAAAAAGTAAAATTTACTCATTTAGTCAATTTTTCTTAATAGAAATTGTATTTTTTCCAATGAAAATGACTATGTACAATATAGCTTGAGGTTAGATACATTGTCCAATCTATTGCAAATGTATGTATCCTGTCCCTTTCTAAAAACATTTTAAGCTTGACAAATTTCCCTTCTTATTAAATGAGAACCGTCCAGTAACATTGGGCAACTCAGTTGGCCTCTTAGAGCCTCAGTTTCCTCATCAATACGATGAGGTTATTGCATGAGATGAATCCTAATGTATTTTTCATGTCTGCCATTCTACAATCAATTTTAAATTGGCCCAATGTTTTAGTATTCTTTTGGGAAAGGCACAGAAATAATCTCCTAGACTAAATACAGTGCCATTTTGCCTTAAAAGCACTGGCACTATAATAGTCAATCATTTTTAATAATAGAGGTTACAGTCCAGCATATTTTTTGTTTAAAAAAGAGAAGTCATCTCATGCTGGGAAAATTTGACATGCAAATGAATGCGCCAACCTCATTGAGAATGCAAGTGTAATCCATTTTGAATGTTAAACTAGACTTTTTTTTTCAGCGTTAGAGAAATCTATGAAATTGTCTAATGATTGATTTTTCCTTTATTTCATTTTTTTGAATAGGACTGATGAAATATTCAGGTAATTTATGACATATTTATATATTCTCTAAAGTCTGCTTTTGCTTCAAATCAGATCTGCATTGCAGTGCAAGAGGAAAGTCAACGTCATTCTGCTATTTGAATTGTATCTACATAAAAGCTTAAAGAAAGAAATAGGAATTTAGGAAACATTATTATACAGATATCAGAATTCTCATAATAATATTTAATTTGAGGCAGCTTGATGTTTCCCAGGCTACAACATGTCCTGTGATCTTATGCAGAGGACAGAACCCTGGATTTGGAGCCACATAAACAGAGTTTAAATCCATCCATGCCACGGGCTACCTGTGTAACCTTGGGGAAATTTCTTAACCACTATAGGCCTGACTTTCCTCAAATATACACTGAGAGACCTGATAGTTTCTAAAATTACTTGCCCTGTCATTAATGTAAATACTTGTTATTTAATAAAAATATTAAATAAGCCATATGTTATCACAAATTTTGAATCCTGCCCCCTTCTTTACATTTTTAAGTAAAAAAGATTTCTGTATCAAATGTAAAAAGTTGTGCCCATTATTATATGAGTACCTATTTATGTAATTGAAATAACAGATAATAAAATGATAGACACATCAGACCTGATTTTAAGAGTCCTTTCCTTGAAAATGTTGCACCTTGCTTCCATGACATCGCACTAGCCTGATTCTATTCCTTTCTTTTTTTATTCCTCTGTCTCTTTTATTAGCTATCACTCCATCTTCTGTCCCTTATATGTGGACATTCCACCATTATTCTGTCTTTGGTTCTTTTACACACACACACACATACCGCACACACACAATCCACATGATTCTCTCAACCCTGAATTTTGGCATAATATTTATAATCATTTCTGATTTGCAAATAGAAATCCCCTTAAGGATATCCCAGCACTTTAGACTCAATATATTTAAAAGGGATTTAGCATTTTCTATCTAAACTGTTTTCCTCCTGATCTTTTTATTTCTATTAATTTTATCATCATTCATTTAGTCACTCAATCTTAAAGCATTGAAGTGGCCGTTAACTCCATCTCTCATGCCCCCTACATCAAATCAATTTTCTTTCTTGTCATTGGTAGCTTCCAAAAATGTCTCTCTTCTGTGCTTTCCTTTAAATTTCCCTTTCTTCATGCAAATTTAGACCATAATTAGTGCCTACTTCATTTTATGGCATTCTTATAGTAGCAGGAGGAGGAGGAGAAGGAGGAGGAGGAGGAGGAGCAGCAGCAGCAGCAGCAATAGTAGAAGCAATAATAATAGCTAATCTTCATTTATCAAATGTCTTACACTTACTGTTTCTATTTGTTAATGTTATTCCTTCTGCCTATAATCTCCTTGCCACCCATCATCACACATACTTATCGGCAACGTTTCATTGTTCAAAGCAAAGGTTACTTCTTGTAAGATGTCTTTCCTAATATCTCTACCAAGAAGAGTTTTGTTTGACTAAGCTCCTATAATATCTTGCAATCCTCTTGTAGAATTAATTACACAGTGCTTTGTATTAAAGATATTTATGCACTTGACTTACATCCTCTACTCTATTTAAACTCTTTGAAGACAGAAAGTATGACTATTGAATTTTTTCTGTCCCCATCATTCCTAGCATGATCTTTTATACAATATCAGCCATACCTTACCCTCTCCACCATCAGGAGCTCTGTGTTTACATGCACTGAAACTGAGTTCTTTGGTAAGGAAGGGTCAATTTCTTTCTTTGGCTCTTTTCCTCTATCTGGAATATATAGTTCACTTTTAGATTTTCCTCCAGATAGGTAATGTCTCTGATCTCACAAAAATTCTCAATGAGGGATACACATAGAAGTTATAGAGGTACTTGAAATTCCCTCCACCACAAAAAAAGAGACAGAAAAGGACTTTATTAAACCATCAGATTCCTTTATCTCCCCATCCCCAGGAAAGATGTTTTAGTGCTACCTACCCTTTTATGAACCTTCCATCTGTATTGCCTGAGCACTTGTAACCTATATCCTGGGCCATGGGCAATATCTGGATCTTGTCATCACACATGGTATAGCTTTAGTCCTCTAGTTCTACTGAAGTGGTCTTCCCTCTCCAAAATGTAGGTGGGTAAGGGAATTTCCTTCTGAGAAGCTGCTGCCTGATTTCCCAAGTCATTAATCATTAATCTCTTGGGAATTCAAGGATTGAGGAATGTCCAAAGTCATAATTACCCAAAAGGTAACTGCCAGCCTTTGACATGTGGTCAGAAAAGGAAACTGAGGACCAGAATGTATCTAAGAACAAGAGGAGTAGTGGTTCACCTCTCATGCTCACATGGGGAAGCACTGGCTGTTTGTCAAGTGTTTCTTGTCTTGTAGTTAACTATTTTCTCTTTCTTGGGGGTGGGCAACAGCAGCCAAAATTTTCTTCCACCTCTTAGCAAAATTCAGGCTGGAAGTCCAGAGGAAAGAAATGGGGAAAGGAAATGGGGCAAGCAATTTTACAGATCATTCTTAAATAGAGGTATCAAACACATTGCCTACAGCTTTCCTGAGTCCAGCAGGAACCTGATTAAAATACAGTTAGGAAATATTTAACAAAATAAAAAATACCAAAGAACAGAGATAAAGCTAATAATACATGGGTTTATAAGTCGATATGCAGCCTACAGGGATCCTTAAAAATGGCTTTGTGCCCCTCTCCTTTCTTTTTTATCTTGATGCCACTCTTCTTAAAGTCTATGGGTGACTTTTGAAAGGAAAATTGAAGATAGTCCTAAGGCCTGAGGAGCAAATGGAGTTTTCTGCATCCTATGATCAACTCATCATCATCAGTCCCCTTACTCATAGTAGGTAATCAACAAATATCTTCTGAATGAATGGTGTAATGAGTACACAAAAGAGAGAGAAAGGTAACAATATTGCTCACTATTATCACAAGATTTCTATTAGACTTGTACTATGATAACTACAGTGCATATCTAACTGCTTAAAAATTAATTAGGTTCTACATTATGAGATTCCATTCAATTCTATTGACCATATACCAAAGGAAGAGTGAAACAACACTAAGGGAGACATTTATGCAATCTGGGAATATTTGTAAATGGGTCACAAAAGGTGGCCTCAGAAATCCCTTCTAACACATATATTCTGTAATTGTATAGGAAAATTAGACAAACTAGAATTAAGGCAAGAGGATATTTCTTGTGAAGAGGAAGTTATTGCCAGAGGTATGAAGCTGGAAAAGTGCATGGTCTGCTCAAGTGAAAGTTGGAGACGTTGGTCTGGCTAAGGTAAAGGCGCTTCACTAGGGAGTAGGAGGAAAAGGGAATAGTTCCTACTTTTAGTCTGATTAATCATAATATGAAGGATTTGTGAGCACACAGTATGATAATTTGAAAAGAATTTGATTTGACATTACTGGAGAATTATTTTTTACCCAGATGACAGGTCCCCAAAGAACTTTGAAGAGCCATGGGCACTTTCTTTCCACACTTGACAGGTATTTAGTGCTTGCTATATTTCAATATAGAACATATTTTTTAAATGGAAAAGCCATGTGACCTATTTGCATTTGATTCTAAACTCTCTTTCATATTCTCCTGACTCCTTATGGCATCCCTGTAGGGAATATGTGAGATGTCCCAGTTGTATAAATAAACTCCAATTGTTCTTTAAGGATGTTCACTAAAATTTCAACTTTTTATTATTCAAAGGAACTACATATGTTGGAATGTTTATAAAATAACCCTCTAAAACAATCTAGATATCTCAATGCTGTTCTTTTCTCAGTGAAAAGGAGATTGTATAATCATTTCAAGTCACTATTGTTCAACCGGTGACCTCCAAAAAACTCTGAGCATACAAAGAGCTGAGCTCAATCTTCAGCCTCACAGGCTTTTCTAAATTTTTTCCCTATTTATCTCATGACCACACCCTATATTTCAAAAGTATCTCAGGCAATATAAACTTTAATCATAAATATTTTTTTAATTTTTCTTATTTTTGTTTAGTGTTTTATTTTACCCTCTTGCATGTAAAAACAATTTTAACATTCATTTTTAAAACTTTGAATTCCAAATTTCCTCCCTTCCACTCTCCCCACCCCCCTCCTCATTGAGAAGGCAAGCAATTTGATACAGGTTACACATGTGTAGTTATGCAAAACATATCCATAATAGTCATGCTGTGAAAGAAAACATAGACAAAAAAATTTCAAGAAAAGGAAAGTTTAAAAAAGATTATGTTTCAATCTGTTTTCAGACACTCTCAGTTCTTTCTCTGGAGATGGATGGAGTTCTTCATCATAAGTCTTTAAGAGTGGTCTTAGATCATTGTATTACTGAGAATAGCTAAGTCATCCACAGCTGTCACACGATAAGGCTATTGCATATATTCTGCTATTTCATGGGTTCTGCAGATCTAGAATTTGTTCAGAGCCATTTTTACAGGTGTTTGGAGGGATTTGGGGGAGAACTTAAGCATGTCCCTGCTTTCCAGCCTCCATCTTGGCTCCGCCCCCAACCAAGAGATTTTCAATAAGATGTCTTGTTCTGCTTGGTTCGATCTTCCCCAGATATCTTTTACCAAACTATCCTCCCAGTTACCCAGTCTTGAAATATAACTTTCATATTTGACATTTCATATTTCCTAACTCCACACATCCAGTGAGTTGGAAAGTACTGTTGATCCTCTCTCAACAGCATCTTTCATATCCATTTCTCACTTTCCACCCCAAATGCAACTACCCTAAATCAGGTCTTCATCTCTTCTTATTTTATCTAATCCTTTTCTTATCTTATATTTATATCTTATCTCATCTTATATTATTATATCTTTTGCTACTGCAAAATTGGTCTTTAGTTTCTCCCTATATAAATTTTACATTAATATTGTCATCCTTCTGACATGTGACTGATGATATCATTCTAAAAGCATTGTTGTTTCCCCAGTGTTACTAAATAAAATGCAGACTCTTGATAGTGGCATTGAAGACCCTCAGCAATTAGGTTCCAAGCTGCATTAACAAGTTTATCTCATACATTACATATATACAACACATATACATACACACATACATGCATATATACACATATACATGTATACATATATGTATGAATACATGTGAATATATACATACATATATGACATGCACATATATGCACACATATACATTTACACATGTGTGTATACTCTTTTCTAATTTTGTACCTTTGTTTATACTATTCCCATATTTTGGCCCTGGAAGGTAGAACAAGGAACATGGGTGGAAATTGCAGACAGATATATTTATTCACAACATGAGAGGGAAATCATCCTTGGCACAGTACGATATTGACCTTGAAGTCAGGAAGACTGTACTCAAATCCTACTTTGAGTATTCTAGGACAAGTCACTTAACTTCTCTATCCTCATTTCTAAATTTAGGGTAATAATAGCAAGATTCTTACAAGGATAAAATAATATTTGTAAAGCATCTTGCACACTTCGAAAAAGGTCTATATAAATCCTAGATATTATTACTATTGTTTTACTAACAATTATTATTATTATTTTAATAATAATTACTGCTATCGAAAAAGTGGAACTGACTGATTTGATAAGTAGTGGGTCTCTCTCACATGAGATCTTTAAGCAAAGGCTAGGGATGCTATAGAAAGGATAATGCCTTTTGAGGTCCCTTCTAACTTTTATTTGTGATTCTTTGAATGAACTTCCCCAATCTCGTGTGTTGAACTACTTACCTCCTGCCAAGGTTCATTTCCATTGCTGTCATCTCAATAAAGTCTTACCTGAGCATGCCCAGATGTGAGAGCTCTCTCCTCTTTGAAATTTTTTGGACTCTTTTTTGCACAAATCATAATCTCCTTTGTACCACATTTATTATTTTACATATATTTTCTCACATATCACATTCTTAATTCCTTAAATTATATTCTGTATCATACCTACATTTGTATGCCCAGCAGCTAGCATTATGTCTTAAAGCTAATAGGCACCTGATAAATGGTTGTTGAAGATGTTGACTATGTCTGCAGAACTAAAAGAAATATCATTGTCCTGGAACATAAAGTAATATATTATTTTCAATTTCCGGTGTGCTCTGTGTGTATCAAAGCTTTAAAATAGTCTTTATAAAGAATAGTTATATCACTTTCTTTAATACTTCAAATCATTTAATCATATCACTACTTTGGACACTCTCTCAAAAGTATAAATCCTCCACAGCTCAGCCAAAGCCTTCAGAAGCATGCATAGAATGTTCTACCTGCTACCCACCCTGTGCCCCGTGCCTGGAATGCTCTCTGATTGGCCAGTCAACCTTCTATACACTATGTTCATGATTCAGCTTTCTGTTCATTATTTTTACCAGAAATGGCCATGCACTGATGAATAATTATTACCTGACAAAAATGATTCTCTGTGCACTGTGATTATTATTAGAGTGCAAGGAGTTCCAAATTAGAAAGAGTGGACTCTTTATCATAAGATATGAGTTGGGTGATATTATTAAATAGGTGCTGCCCATTATAATTATCTTAAGTACTGATATTTATTTCATGCTTCCTGTGAAGCAGTGACTAATAGAGTATTATACCCATTTTATAGATTAAGAAATTGGGTCTCAGAAAGATTATTACTTACTCATAAACACAGATATATTAAGTCTCAGAATCAAAATTGAGTCCTTTTCTCTCTTCTGACTCCAATTTCAGTGTTCCTTATACTGTAACAAGGGGGAATGTAATAAACCCATTTGCTTTTGTACTCTTGGATAAGTTGTCTAGAACTTTTCCCTTAATAACACCTACAGTCTCTACTAATGATAAATTTTCTATGGCTTTACCACTTCACTTTCCCTCTAGGATTGGGGTCTTTAATTTTGGTATGTTGCCACAAGGCAGCAAAAATAGATTTACTACTGTGGTTGCAGCTGGAAAGTGGAGAAAAGTGGTTTTCTTTCATTCAAGACGGTATGGCTCTTTACTGTATCACATTTCTCATTATATTGCTATACATTTCAAGATAAGGCCTTCTTGACATCAAAATTATGCCCTTATATTAAAACAGATAATTCTAAATGAGGTTTAACTTAAATTGGCTTAAAATGATATTTTTGAGCAATTTTTTAAACAAACAAAATTTCTAAGATTTAGATATGCCATTCCTCTTTAATCTTTAGACTAATAAGAGCTTCTGGTAATTCTTACAACTGGCCTTGAATTTAATGCTAAAAGCCCTCTGGCACCTCATCCAAAGATTGTAGGTTTGCTAGGTTTTCTATCCAGTTCTTTCTGTATTCATTTACTGGTGGTCAAAGAGGCATCTACTAGCCTCTGAGCCTAATTTATTCTTCTAGCATTTTTTTTTGTTTTCTTTCTTCTCTCTCATCTCAACCTAGCTTCGGATCACATATAATCCCTCTCCTTTTCCCTCTCCATATCCCGCTTCATCTTCATGACACCTCTTTTTCTCTGTCTGTCTCATTCTGTCTTTCTGTCTGTCTTTGTCTCTTTGTGTCTCTCTGTCTCTGTCTCTCTGTGTCTCTCTGTCTCTGTTTCTGTCTCTCTGTCTGTCTCTTGTCTCTCTGTCTCTGTCTCTGTCTCTCTGTTTCTGTTACTGTCTCTGTCTCTCTGTCTCTGTCTCTCTCTCTCTGTCTCTCTGTCTCTCTCTCTCTCTCTCTCTCACTCTCTCTCTCTCTCTCTCTGTCTTTCTCTCCCCCTCCTTATCTCTTTCCTTCTCTCTCCCCTCCCACCACCACCTCCCCCCCAAAAAATCCCCAAAAATCTTATCAGATCTCCTTGCATCTGGGTATATCAAAGGATATTTTTAGATTCTCCCTCTCCTGAGAGATTTTTTGAAAACTTAAAAATATAATTTTTCCTTCCTTTCCTTGAAAAAAAGCATACTGGCCTACCTCTTCCTTGGACCATTTGATTCACTCCATATCTAGTGAAATTTACTTAGCAGTCATGCTTAGCCTTTTAGTCCCCTAAAGCTACAGTTACAAAAATTTTTAAAGATAAATGTACTTCCAAACATAAGAGAAATTGAATATTAAATTAAACAAAATTTTAACTAGCTTTATGGCACATACATTAACCTGATTTTGTACCTTCTTACCTATTCCAAATTTTAAAAATTATAAAAATAAACTTGCCTATTCTGTTTATGTAGCTACCTGTGGCTCTCAACAGAGATCTTCCTCTGCTGTTTATAAGCTGTTCAATGAAAGAAAACAAAGAGAAGTTTCAAGTGATCTGAGCCATCAAATTTAAAATGCAGTCTTCAATAAAATTCATGACATTCCATCCAACTTCATAAAAATCCATTCCACTGAAAATTACACCCAAAATATGATGGACTCCTTTGCCTTTGCTTATAGGATGGGGTGCTGGCATGGAATGGAGGAACTGAAAATGTTGTAGGAACAATCAAGGCACATGTTCTAGAAATGTACCTGGAAAACAAAACCATCACCCCAGTCAAGCTAGCCCTGCAGTAGGAGCTCTGTTAGAGCTTTGAATGGCTCATGCTTTACGTGTGACACAAATCGGTGAGAAACTTTTAACAGCCAAGAAAAGTGAGAGTTTCTTAGAACAATTCTAGCTGCCAAGAAATTCATTCTTGTTTCAGTGCAAGTATGAAAAAAGTCTCACTTATGCAGCAGTTCAATCTTGTGGTGCCTTTCGTAAATCACCGAGTTGCGGAAAGGTTTTGTTACACTGAAAAAGTTCCACATGGAAAAGAGAAGTAAGGAAGCCTTTGTTGAACTGCTGGTGTTCCTGCAGAAAGTCAAATTATTGATCTATACAACATAGATGAAAGTTTAGGTACGGTACAAGGCATCAAAAAAAATCAGTAAGAGAAAGCAATGATGACAATCAAAGAGTATGCATGGTTTTACTTTCCTTAGGCAAGACTTCATTATAATATCTTATATTGAAAAACCTATTGAGTAATGATATGGACCGAACTCATTTTATTCTAGGACACTCCAAATAATTTGAAACCACTTTATCATCTGATTAAATATGTCTGTTAGCAATTTATCATTAATTATCAGAAAAAACTTTTGGGACCTCAGCTTCCTAAAAAAACTAATAGCTGAACAGTGGGTCACATGTGAAAAACAAGGAGCCTGAATTACATTATTGCTAAGTCAGCTTGGCCATGTCTAGAACCCTCCTTATTTCAACTTTTCAGACTTCAATCAATCAATATGTCGACAAATTTTTTTGTTAAGTACCAAGTGCCAAGTACCATGCTAAGTATTGGGGATTCAAAAAGAGTAAAAACAAGCAAACAAACAAAAAACAGTCCTTGCCTTCAAGGAGCTTAAAATCAAATGGGGGAGACAAAATGCAAATAAATGTATACAAAACAATCTATATGCAGGATAATAGGAGATAATTAATAGAAGGAAGGCATCTTTTTTTTCAAGGCTCAGCCAGCAACCAACTCTCCATAATGTCTTCTCTAATCTGCCTCTCCCTCCACACCTTGTACTTCTAGCTTCTAAAATTGAGTTAGTTTTTACTTATCTCTAAAAAGTATCACTAACCAATAGTGGAATGCAAGTATCTTGGGGATAGGTAGTATGTAGGATTTTCTCTTTGTAATCTTACTCTCTGATTACTTTCATATAGGAACTCCCTTTCTTATGCAAAGTTTCAACTAATCTGTACATTGGTTTTAGATAGTTGCCTAATTCTTAGGAACTTTAAATGACTGGCTTATGGCCATAAAGCTACTAAATGGTGGGTTTGTTTTTGTTTTGTTTTGTTTTTTTTTGTATTGCAGCAGTATTCTTCCTTACCATCCTTATCTTCTAGGGCAAAGGTTCTTAAACTGGAATCTGTGAAGTTTTAAGGAGTCCCTGGATATATTTCAAAGCATTCATGAACTTGGATGGGAATAGCTCACTTCTGCATTTTCACTAACCTCTAAGTAAAATTTGGCAGTTATCTTTATTTAAAAAAATCTTCCATGAAGAGCTGTTAGTCTAGGCTTCACTAGACTTCCAAAGTAGTTGATATAACAAAATCAATTAATCAATTTCAATAAAAATTTATTAAGCACCTACTATATAAGTTCAAGGTGCTGTGCTAAGCAATGAAACATTAGTAAGCCCTGCACTGGAATAACTTACTGATTTTCTGCTTATATAGGTCTTTAATCGATGATTGTTTTTAATGAAATTAAATTAATTATTCATTTATGTGTTTGTGTATATACATATATGCATATGTGTGTGTATATATATACCTATATATACATGTATGTAGCTACACATATAATACACACAAACATATACATGTACGGGGGTGGGGTGTTTGTGTATATTCCCTTCCTTCATGAAACATGACCAAAGAAGTTATTTGCAAGGTTCCAAGGGAGATGTTTTCAGTGTATGGAACAAAATGGATGCCCTCAGGAAATACTGATTCACTAAAGCTTTATTAAAGTCTGGTATGCTCAAGATTATGCAGTAAAAAACAATATAGAGCCCCATCAAATACTAATCTGGCTTCCTGAAAGTGGGAAGTCACTTCAGCTAGCCAGAAATTACTGCCAAGAATAGCTTCTAGGCTGATGTGTCAATTTCTCAAAGGAAGCAATATCACTTCTAAAACTAACATTCCGGGCAGGAATCATGTCTTCAATAGTTTTGGATGAAGCTCAGAGAAGAAGAGCAGTTTTTATGGCATAACTTCCTAGAGCAGGAAAATGACTATTAAAAAACTGACCATGCATCTGGGTGCAGCTTTAAAACGGGACAGACAATCAAAAAGCAGTCAAGAAGTGACAGCAATATTGCAGAGAATGGGGGTGGTAGTAATAGCAGGGAGTGCCCGAAACAAGGAAAGCCAACATAAGGAGAAAGAAATGAAAGATATTGTTAGATAGTAGAAAAATTACCATCATGTCTTCAGACTGCTTCTGAGGAGTGCTAAGGGACAGAAGTAAACTACAAACCTTACACTTCTAAGGAATACTTGCTGAACCTAAGTTAAATATAGGTGTTTTGTTCTTAAGAAGTTCAGTCTTAAAGAATGGCAAATAAATATAATCTTATCTGTCTCCCTTTGAATGTACTATACAAAAGTTATATTATTTTCTAAATGTGATGATTTGTTTATTTTGGGTTGTGAAAGAATCAATTTTGTATCTTTCAATGTCTCAAAAAGTATTTAGCCATACATATATATATATATATATATATATATATATATATATATATATATATACACACACACACACATACATACATATATGTAATATATGTGTATGTTTGTGTGTGTTCATATATATGTATCTATGTATATGTATATATGTATGCATATATACATACATACATACATACGTGTGTGTATATTGCTTCAAGATTTACCATGGGACAATAGAAAGAGCACTGAGTTTTCAAGTAGGAAAATATGGATTCAGATCTTATCTCTTGTCAGTTACTACCTATGTGATCTTCAGTGAGTCATTTAATCTCTCTGGGCATGTTTCCTAATCTGTAAAATGATGACATTAAGCTATATGGTCACTAAGGTGACCATCTTCCTCTTCTAAATCTATGATCTTATCACATAAGTGATTTATCACTTAAATATATATCTTTATTTTTTAGGTTCTCAAAAACACTTCGGCTTACCCCATTTTGTTGCTCCATTTGAAGTGAAATTGTAGTTTCATAAATTACCACATTGCCTTTTTGCACAGTAAGATAACTGAAGAGAAGGGCTAAACAGTTCTATTTTTTGAAATCCACTTAAAATTAAACAGAAAATATAGCCTTTTAAGAGCTTTCTTTTAATCTAATCTAATATAAGCATCCACTGAGTTGACAATAGATCCTGACCCTAAGCAGCAAAAGCATCAGAAAGTTTCTTCTTCATTCACTATAGAATAAATCATTCATGGACTTACTCTTTTGTAATGAAATATGTTCCTTTGCACCTTTTAAGGACCCCCAAATGCAAAATCACTGAATTTCATTTGGAAGGGATTGTAGAAGTGATCTAGTACAACTCTTACCAGAAAAAAAAAAATCTTTACTATAATATACCTGGCAAATATTCATCTCTTCCAACTTCATTATTTTTCAAATGAGGAAACTGAGGCCCACAGAGGCCAGGTGATTTGCCCTCCTGCAAAGCAGAGTCTATTTGAACATTACTTTTACTTACTAGAGGATATATCAAGATGACTTGTTTTACAGCTCCAGTAATTAAGAGAATGAATATCAAATGTTTTTTTTTTTTTTGCCTTGCTTGCTAGGTTGTAATAAACAATGAAAATTGATATTGTGATATCAGGGTATATAAAGACTATATTCACCCACCAATTTTTAATCATGTACCCACACAAACAAATGAAAACACAGCTAAGTCCCGATTGGTGGAAACAATGAATTTGTTGAAGTACTTACATTATTCAAATTCATATCACATATTTTCATTGGTCTAGAGCCAACTACCATGTTTTACATATAATTTAAAATAGTGAAAATTCAGATGACTTTACGAGATTCATTATTGTCAGGAATGGGGACCCAGCTCTGTGTGTATCTTTATTATGTTTATGTATATATCATATATGTGTATGTCTACAATATGCACATATATGTGTGTACATGCTTATATTATATTAGGTATATATGTAAATTGTGGTGCTGGAGTAAATGTTTGAGAATCCCTTGGACAGGAGGGAGATCAAATCAGTCAATACTTCAAAAAATTAATTCTGGCTATTCACTGGAAGGTCAAATACTGAAGCTGAAGCTTAAATACTTTGCCACATAATCAAAAGATGGGAGTCATTCTGGAAAAAATTTAAAAAAAAATAAATTGATGTTGGGAAAGATTGAAGGCAAAAGGAAAAAGACAGCAGAGTATAAGATGGAGAGATAATATTATAGAAACAATGAACACGAATTGGACAGACTTTGAGAGATGGTGGAGAATAGAAGGGCCTGGAATGCCCATGGACTCATTAAAAATTGGATACTAATATAGATAGATAGATGGGTAGATAGAGATATATTTATATTCTGATAGATGGAGATACACTTATATTGTGTTCACAAAAGTTTACATACACATAACATATATCTGTATATATGTGTGTGTATATATAGTAGTGTGTGTGTGTGTGTGTGTGTGTGTTTGTGTATGTACAGTTTCACCTCTATAAACACCTACCTTGTAAGTAAATGTAAAATTCATGAGCCCAGTCACAATTTTTTACCAGGCTGCTTTTGTCAGATATACATTGCAATGGACTATTGCTATTGGATTTTTTGCTATTTTCCACAGTATAATTCATAGCTCACATCCAGTAAGCTCCAGTAAGTAAAAGAATATATCTTGTACTTTCTAACACTAGCAATATTAGGTATATGGAGGGCCTTGAGAATGACCATCCTCAAAATTATCTCAATGTTGATGTGTACACAAAACTGTTAGGGAGTTAATACCTGCTGCTGAGTTGTTGATTAGGTGGCAATGGGATCTACCTCTAGTCAAGCATTGGTAAAACTCCATCCTACTCTTTGATGGCAAGGGACAGTCCAGAATATACATTACCTTGTCCACAACTTTTTTAACTGTTTTTGCTTCTTATTTTCAAAGTACTACCATACTCATGGAACTCTGTGAATTTGACTGTCCTTTGGAGTAGAAAGTAAGAAAAGAATGAGTAAGAGTTATTGAATATATGAACTTGTGAGAGTTTTACCAGAGAAGCAGGAGTTGAGAAAAATAGAGATGAAGAAATTTGGACTCTCTAACACAAAATCATTTCAGCTCTTCTGATCTCATACACATGGTGTTTTCCTTTTCTTTCTATATTTAAATGTTTCCACTGGTTTCTGTTATGCTTTTTCTTTGTTGTATTTACATAATGATTATTTACTTTTTGGTGTAGATAAGATCTTTCAAACATTCAAGAGATTTTAGTTTGAGCTTGATTTATAGTTTATGAGACCTTGGGCAAGTCAATCCACAACTTGAAGCATCAGATTGTTTTACTATAAAATGGGATGATATTTTTTATTACCCACTTTTTAGATGGAGGAAACAACTTTTATATTTGTAAAGAACCATGGAAATGAGAAACATCGATGTGGTTGTACTTGTTGTTCTCTTTATCCTCTTCATTTGCCACTCATGATGACCACATTTGCACCAAAACTTGTCCCACTCTCTTTAAGTTCAAAATCATTGACATAAATTTCACATCAAGTATCTTCTTAACAAAAGACAGTTGTAACAGTAATAGAAATGTGCTCATAAAATTAGATGACTTCGAGAAAGTCACTAAACCTCTGAGATTCAATTTCCTCTCTAAATGGAAAGGATGAGATGGAATTCCCTGTAGGGTTCCTTCCAGGTCTAATCCTATGACATTGAGTTTGACCATTAGTGCAGTGAAGGTTAGGAAAGGAAGAGATTACTATGGTGCAAATCCTCTATGAAGGAAGAAGGAATTGAATTTGACTTCAAAGGATGCCAACTTTGGTAGGGCTGAGAGAGATTAATCCTGCTAGAACTGAGGGTTTACATAGGAGAAAACTGAAGGAAAAAAAAATAAATGAGGGGACCTGAATTGTACTGGAAATATCCATGAGTTCACAAGCAGTAGAACTGTTTTCCATATTTAATTCTGCTCATAAGGAGTTTCGGTAACCTTGAGCAAGCCTTATAACTTCCTTAGTCTGTGTTATATTGCCCAGTGTCATTACAATCTCATCAAACCCTGACATTCTTTCAATGGAAACAGAAAATACCGAGTGCCCAATTGAAGGTACCGAAATTCAGATATGTTCTACTAGACAGAATCTGATTTTAGAACTCTTATAAATCCTTTCTTTCATGCTGCTATGCACTGTGTAGGAAGACTCAAATTAATGCCGTAATCAATTACCTCTGAACCCTGCAGTGACCAAATTTACCAAATAGGTAAATGAGATTCCAAACAAGCACAACAGGGTTATAGGCACTCATATTTACTCTTTGCTCTCATTTCAAAATGCACACTCAAACTATGCTCAAACATATATAACCCCCCCCCAAATGCACAACTTCTGCTATTTTTCCATACTCTGGCACTCAAAGCACTCAGTCCAGCTTTCAGTGACTCCTTTCCCTGTATATTAACATTCTGTCTTCTTCCTCATTCCTGAAATACTCTCTGTGGCATTACAATCACTATTTTAAAGTGTACAATCACTGTACATTTATGAATATTTTAAAGTATACAGGAACTAATTTTCCTACATTTCCTTTACATTTCTTAGAATCCCAATATATACTTATATTAGGCTAGCAGGAATAGGCATAAATATTTTCCTTTACAAGTGACACCAAGTATGCACACGCTTCAGATGCAAAATAATGATACAGAAGGGCATCCAAGGAAGCTTTCAGATTCCAAACCTCCTGATGCCTTGCTTAAAAATTGAGTGTTGGGTTTGATGTTCTCTATTATAAAAGTCTAGGCATACTCCCTTCTACTTCTAAAGCTTCATCATGTCTTCTGTTTGTAATTAATCATTTAATAAATGCAAAGTTATTAAAAGTGGGTGTTATTCTTATTTTTTTAAATAGAAGAATGTCATAAAAGCATTTCTTGGAAAAAAACATATTCTACCATCAGTTCGTAGGAAGAATTGGAAGGAATAGAGACAGGAATCACTGAGATTATTAAGAAAGCTATTATAATTATCTCTTCATGAGGTAATGAGATTACTGACATGGGGAATGAAGAATGGACAAGTTAAAAATATTTGATAAAAGGTGATAGATCTAAAGTTGAGGGGACCTTGAAAAAATTCAGTTCAAAACCCTCATTTTACAGATTAAGAAACTGAGGCCTGGCAAATTTAAGTGAATTGCCCCACCTCACAAAGCTAATGGGGGGGGAATGTTGCAAATGAGGTGCTTCACTGTACCACAACACAAGAGAGAAAAGGAAGATATGGTTTTCTCCTCTATAGATCCAAGTTCATATTATTTTGTGGGATGTGGACACAGGCTTAAGGAGTAAAGATTACTCCATCAATAAATGTGAATTGTGTCTTTTTTTACCAACACTTTTCAGCTCACATCCTTAAGGAAGATAAAAGATGTTTCTTTGTGTTAGTAAATTGTATATTTTTCTCTGTTTCTCTGTGTATCTGAGTATCTGTATGTGGTTCTGGGTGTATGTATGTATGTGTGTGTATTTCTCAATACATCTGTTTATGTGCATTTCTGTCAGAGTAGACATATCTATCTTAGTGTCTGGTTATATTTATTAATAGAATTATTCAACTCAGAGTGACTAATTATGTACATGTGTGATGAAAGTGAATTAGCCTATTTGGACCAGTCATTGTATGATGTACAGCTATCCCTTGCCTGGTTCTAGTCCAAGTAAGCATGTGAAAGTTTTAGGTAAGCCTACTTTTGGCCATGATGACTCAGTAATTATTGAAAAGGAAAGATGAGTAAACAAGATGGGCAAACAATTGCTTCAATGCCCTCCTTCTTTTCCAGCTATAAATGAGCAGGGCCACATAAAGCTGCTGCTAAGAATCACATGAGAAAATATTATTCCCCTATCTCCCATTTAGTCAGTCAAATGTGACTATGAAATATGGTTACCTTTATCTCTTTTGTTCATTCTTTCATGATTTCATGTGAATGAATGTTTCAAGATTGAAATATCTAGATGACCTTGTAAATCTGGGAAATTAAAAGGTCTCATCACAGGTCTTACCAACAGTCATCTCTGAATAATAGCAGTAGCTGCAGTATAAGCCAGAGAGGATTTCTGGGATAGAGAAGAAGCATCCCCAATGGGGGGGGCAGAGATAAACTTAAGATAATTGATTATACAGTGAAAGTTACCCAAGGAAAGGCCATATCAGGGAGTGGGACCTCTTGTGGAAATGAATACGTCTATGGATTCTAGTAAGTTATAGCCCCACAAAATCAGTCAGTCAATAAACATTTATTAAACACATAGTGTGTGCCAGGTATAGTATTAAGCACTGGGACTACAAAAAAGGCAAAAGGAAAACAATCCCTGTTTTAAAGGAGCTCATAATTTAATGAAGACATCATGCAAAGAACTGTGTAGAAATTATATACAGGACAAATAGGAAATAAAATAGAGAAGGCACTAGAATTAAAAGGTATTGAGAAAAGCTGACGTTTTACCTAGAAATTTAAGAAAGAAAGCCAGGGAAGCCAGGAAGTAGAAATGAAGAGGGAAAGCATTCCAGATATGGGAGGCAGACACTGAAAATGCTCAGAGTCAGGAGATGGAGTGTATTTTTAGGAATAGTAAGGAGGCTGGTGTTACTGGATTCCAGAGTATATGATAAGGGGAAGGGAATGTGTAGGGTGGAAGAAGACAAGAAAAGTAAAGGAGGCAGAGTACAAAGAACTTTGAATACCAAACATAGAATTTTATATTTGATCTCAGAGATAATAAGGAACCATTGGAGTACATTGAATAGGGAAAGGTGATATAGTCATACCTGCATTTTAGGAAGATTACTTTAACAGCTGAGTGGAGGATGGACTAGAGTGGGAAGAAACTTGTGGCAGACAGACCCACCAGCAGACTGTTATAAGAGTCTAGGAATAAGGTAGTGGGAGTCTCTACTACGTTGGCACCTGTTATATGGTATATGATAAATGTTGGTTATTATTAATGATTTTTTATTAATCTCCATGTGGACAATTCACGTATCTGGTTTTCCATGCCTAATCTCTCTAATATGACTTCTCATCTGTCTTCCCAAATTGCCATTTGGATATTTCAAACTGTATGTTCCATAGACATCTTTTCTCATGTCTAAAACTGTACTCATTTTCTTTCCTTCCAAAACCTTCCCTCTTCCTAGCTCTACTATTAATTTAGAGGATACCATAATCTTATCAATCAACCATGCTTGAAACCTAAATGTCATCCTCTGATCCTCTGTTTCACTCCCTTATATCCTATCTATTGACAAAATGGATTGATTTTACCTTCATAGAATTTCTTAATTTTGCTCCCTTCTTTTTTCTACTAATTTCACCAACCTCATATAGGCCCTACTACCTTACACCTGGAATGTTATTATAAACTTCTATGGTGGAAGGCATTCCTGACTCTAGACTCAGCGCTCTATCCACTACCCCACTTACCTGGTCATGTTAATTGAATACTTGGGAACTGATGAGATCATAAAATGAAATAGTATGAAGGAAGAGAGGAAGAGGTCCCAGGATAGATTTTTGGGACACCCATGGCTAGCAGGCATTCCTGAATGAAGATCCAAGAAAGGAGCCTTTGAAAGAATGTCCAGACAGATAGGAGGAGAACTGGGAGACAAGTAATGTCACAAAACGCTAGAGAAAAGAAGAGTATCAAGAAAAAGGTAATCAACAATGTCAAAGGCTTCCCAGAGTTCCAGAGCTATAACTAAGTGGAACTCTGGGAGGATTTCATAAACATAGAAAAGGTTTTCTGTTGAAAAAGAATGATTTACCCATTTGTCAATATATTCTCTATGTGTATGCCTGCCTGACTACCATTGAACCTAAATTTAAGTCTGCTTTTCCCAGGGTTGCTGTATTTGCTGGACAGTATGCTCCAAGCTGGGGAAAGAATGTTTTGTGCCAATTATTCTTACCATATATTCTTAGGACATACATGTTTATAAAAGCTGTTTGAGATTGCCAGCTAGATGATTATTAACGGGGAGTATATCAATGGAGCCTTTGGAACCTATGGTTGTAGAAGCATAGCCTTTCAGTGTTACCCCTTGCAAACCTGAGAGGAAGAGGAGGAGAGGAAGAGGAGTAACCAGTGTCATCATCATCATCATCAGCTGCCCTCTGGTCTCCCAACCTGACAGTTCAATTGCAATTATTTGAATTTGTTAGTTTGCTTGCTTTTAAGGATTAGAAAAGGATAACTAATAGGACCTGAAAACTAAATGATACAGAGTGAGGGAGAATGAAGAATCAAAGAAAATTAATGTGTTAAATTTGAGTGACTAGAAGTGTAATGGCCCCTTCAGAACAGGGAGGATAAAAAGGAAAGTTAGGAGGGCATATATAAAATAATGAAGTTGGTTTTAGCTTTCATTTGTGGTGACAGTGGGATATCCAAATAAGATTATCCATTGGGCAGCTCAGAGATAATCAACAGGAATTCTGGAAAAGCAAGCAATAGAAATATAGATTTTTGAGTTTACAACGTGAAGGTAAGAGGTAAGTCTACGTCAGTGAGATGAGTTGTCTTGGCAAGTATGTAATGATAAAAAAGAGTAAAGAGACAAGAACAGAGTCTTGGAGAAAGATTTCAGTTGCTATCACACTATGGACTTAGAACTCAACTGTACCAATTATCTCATTTTGTTTGAGCATGGCACTTACAAATTTAAGGTCATAGGTTTGTTATACATATACACCAACTGATGTTGTCTTTTTGTATAGCCATTCCATTACTGAATCAACAACAATTTGATGGTCCTAATTGGTCAGTGGCTGCTTTTGACTGGCTGTTGAGTGGGTGCATATCTGGATGTCTAGTCACATTGTTTTATTAAGGAGTCATAAACTGAAGGAAGGGAAGGGAAAGATAAGAAAAAATGGAAAATGTATACCTAGGGTATTCACCAGTTTCAAAATATAATCTTTTATTTACCAATCAGGCCGCAGCACCATAGTAAGGAAATGTGGGTACAAATAGCCTAGGATCAGTTTGAAAGCCTTATTCTATCAGCCAAATGAAGGTTCATAAAACACAGAATTTGAGCAGAGTTGAGATGAATTTTGAGAAGAATGTGAGCAGCAACAGAATTATTTCTTTGCTCATGGACTGCAGCAAACCATCTGCTTTTCAAGCCAGCCCAGCCCAAGTATAGTGCCAGCTTGCTAATGAGCATCATTTTAGTGTAGATGGCCCAATGCAAATCCATCATCAGAATGGGAGAAAGAAATCAATACAGATCTCTATTGACAGAGTGAGAGATTTGTTCTTCAGATATGAAGCATAGCAATTTCTATCTAGTAACCATGAAAATAACATGGGTTGACAGGCCCCAAATATATTAAGGTAGGCAGATAAGAGGAATGTAAGTAGCAGACCTAAAATAAATTGTATATATTATCTCCCCTTTCTATTTTTTCCTGTTTGATTTTTGTATAATTTATTTTTGCAAAAAAAATATACTTTCTGTAGGCAGATGTTTATTTTCCCGTATTAAGATAATGGAAAGAAATATAAAAAGGTAAAAAAGTAGCTATGAAATATAAGCTGTTAGATTTTGGAGATTCATGTGGTACAACAATCAAGAGCAAAATCAATTTGTGAAAGTTTGAGAAAATTTTAAAGTGGGGTTAAGATGAACAATATCAGGTACATTATATATAATATATATGCTATATATTATATATATGGTATAATATATAATATAGTATAATATATAATCTAGTATATAATATATTATATGAGTGTATATATATATATACATATTTATCCCAATAGAATATAGAATATCTCTGAACATTTCTGCCAAAAACAAATAAACATTATAGCAAAAGAAATAGCAGTCTAAATGTATATTGGGATTCCATGAAATTTTTGAGAAATATGGGAAAATTAATTCTCATATAATTTAGAATATTGCAAAGTCTACAAAACAAAGGGTAAATGCACACATTATGCTTCGAATCAATAATTCCTTTTCATAGAGCTTATCATTCAACCTATGGTTACAGAATTAATTAAATATAATTATTTTCTAAAACTAAGGTGTTAGAGATGAATACATTTGACATGCCATTTAATGCCATATGATAGATAAGAAACACTTGCCTTGTCTTCAATTTGAGCTGTTCACAAATCCCTACATGGCAGAGAGCCATTTTCTTTCATTCTAAATACTAAAATTTCCATCCAAGGTCACTCATGACTTGAAGAGGTAAACTAGCTATCTAGCCTTCTTAATCATACCAGGAAGACAATATAAATTGAAGTGTTGCCAATACTACATATTCAGGTTTTCAAATTCACATTTCCCTGAAGTTGGGGAAAGGATGAAGGTGGATACATATTGATGGATTTCATATGTGATATCATTATCAATAATTAAATATTCGATCTTTGGAAAACATTTGATTGAAAGGCAAAGGAAAATCTTTTATTCCTAAGAGCTTAGTAGAATATGTCAGATCTCTGCTGCAACATCACTCTCATGATTAAGGAGCATTAGAAGTTCAGTTCACTTTTAACATATGGCCTATGTAAGAATCAATCTAATTTTGCTCTTTGAGCAGGTCCAGCACAGTCAAGGTCTAAAACTGTTGTCAAGCTAATATATCTTTAATTCTAATTAGCCTTTAGCATTTGTAGCTAGGCACAACACAAAGTTTTTTTTTTCTTTATGGACTCTCAAAATTGTACTTTCAGAGGTCTGTACCAGCACTTACAACAAATCTGCAACTAAGAACTCCAGTGAATAAATGAAATTTATTTGAATAGGAATGAGAGTTCAAGGGAGAGATGTAATATATCAAGATAGAAATACCAATGTAGGGTGACACAAAAATCCCTTGTGATTGACACCCTCGAAAAATGGATGAAAAGGGGACTACATGGGGCTGTAGCGGATTATAGGAAAGAAAACTTGCCTGACATTCAGTAAGGCCTCAGGATCCCACATTGCCCAGTTCACCCTAATATTACCACTGGTCTCAGGGATTCCTGCAAAATGTATGACATCGATTGATAGAATGCTAACAATATGCTATGGGAGACAAAGAACAATATTTCCCATTACATGAGGTTGCTTCAAGAAAGTTTAAATATGATTCTCAGGACCATGCACAAAGAAAAACCACAACCATGGTTTTCAATACCTAGGAGGCAGTTTGAAGGAAGGTAGTGTATAGGAGACTTGTTGGTGGATAAAAGATGGTCCAAATAGAGAGATGGTAAAGTAATGGGACTTCGGAGGTATGGCAACCTGGTTGCTCGGAAAGAAATAAGGCAATTAACAAGACGTGGGGACTAACCTGAGGGAGAAAGTATTTTGTCATATGATAGCACTCTGGGACAAATTTTTGGTTGCCATGCCCTAAAGTTATGGATCCATTTCTATTTAACGACATCCATCTTTGTATAATATTCTGACATTCTAGCCAGCTGAAAAAGTCAAGATGCCTTAAGATATTTTGTGCTTTACTATAGGCACAAGAGTATATTTTATTATATTGAATTAATAATTGTTTCCCAGAATTATATTTTCTATGTTAGAAGCTTTTAAAAATAATGAAAAAATTTGATTTTAGAATGTCTTTAAAATGATGTGAAAATCTAAATGAGCATGTTCATGGTAAAGTAAAACCTTGAAACTACTGACATCTTAATAGACATGATGATAGATAAAATGGTATAGTAGCAGATCAATGTGCAATCAACATTCATAGAATTACTATGTTAAGACTGGCAATTTCACTGTCTACGAATGTGCTTAATTCCCAAGGCTAGCTTCAGTAAATAAATTACAAGTATATGCTTCCCACATTGCATGTTATCCACCAGGGAGAAGAAAAACAAAAATGTATTGTATTTTTCCTTAAGTCATATTGATTTCCAAAATTTTTTGCAATTTGCCATTTCAAGATGTTTTGTTTTGATAATACAGAGTTCTTAGAATGCATCCTTCTTTGAAGTATGTATATTTATATGGTTCTCTGATACTTTTGTCATCCTTCTCAAAAAGTAAATGTTCTTTAAAAACATGTATAAAGTAAAAGCACACCATAAATAGAAATTTCAAATATGTGTTTAAGTTGTGCTGAAAATTTAGATCCTTACTATATGAAATTGTTTTGATTCTCCCTTTCACCAGAAGTAACCAGTGCCCCATACTACCTTCTTTTCTGGTTCACATAGCCTGCACAAGGCCTGGTGTTGATACTTTCCCACTTAACTCTCAGAATCCTACAGAAAAAGGACTTCTAATAGTAGCACATGACAAGACTGCACAAAAGCCTCTGATTTGCACCACATTATTGTTATATTCCAATCCAATCTAGTAAGCATTGATTAAATTACTATGTGAAAGGTGCTATACTGGAAAGCCACTGTTGATAGAAAGGCTAAGAATAGACAGTGTCTGTCTTCAAGCTATTTACATTCCTACGCATAGCAATACTTGACATTATATCTGGGGTTCTTGACCCCCCAATAAGGTCTGTTGAGGAAAGTATCACACAAGTAGCTTATTTAGTAATCCACATGAACAATTGCTTCTATATTTTGGTTGCCTTTTGCTGTCTCTCTAAGAAAATCCAGGGGGCAGAGCCAAGATGGAGGCTGGAAAGCAGGGACTTGCATAGGGCTCTCCCTCAGGACCCTCCAAACACCTGGCTCTGAACAAATTCTATAACTGCAGAACCCACAAAATAGCAGAGGGAAGCAGGGCGGGAGCCCAGGACAGCCTGGATGGTCTCTGGGCAAGTTCTATCGCATGGAGCTGGGAGTAGAGCAGAGCAGAACACAGCATATGCTGCGCCCAGACCAGCCAGATGGGGAGCCAGGCAGAACAGGCCCTAGTGCCCTGAATCAGTGAGCTGTGGCAGGTACCAGACTTCTCAACCCACAAACACCAAAGACAACAGAGACAGTTAGTGGGAAAAAACTGTGGGGACAGAGTGAAAGGAGTTCCCAGTTCGGCCACCAACCCAGGGCAGCAGAGGTGGTGCAGCTACAGAACTACAGCTGCAGTTGCTTGTGGCCCCAGGCCCACCTGGTGGGAGGAATTAAATGGTGGATCAGAGTGGAAGTGCAGAGCCTGCTTAAGTTCTGAGTCACAGTGCGGGTTGGTGGTTCCTGGGGGAGGAGGAGTGCTGGTGTGGCAGAGCTTGCTATGTAGAAACAGCTCTGAAAACAACAGTGCAGTCCCTCAAGCTTGGGACAAAGTACTCAATATTCTATAAACAGTCATACCCTGAGAAAAAGCTCAAAGGTCAAGTAGTTGGCTGGGAATATGAACAGGTGGCGAAAATGGACCCAGATTTCAGAATCAGACTTTGGAATCTTTCTTTGGTGACAAAGAAGACCAAACATACAGCCAGAAGAAGTCAACAAGTCAAAGAGCCTACATCAAAAGCCTCCAAGAAAAACATGAACTGGTCTCAGGCCATGGAAGAGCTCAAAAAGGAGTTGGAAAAGCAAGTTAGAGAAGTAGAGGAAAAATCGGAAAGAGAAATGAGAGTGATGTGAGAAAACCATGAAAAACAAGTCAATAACTTCCTAAAGGAGACCCAAAAAATACTGAAGAAAATAACAGCTTAAAAAAAAGAATCAAATGGCAAAGGAGCTCCAAAAAGCCAATGAGGAGAAGAATGCCTTGAAAGGCAGAATTAGCCAAATGGAAAAGGAGGTCCAAAAGACCACTGAAGAAAATACTACCTTAAAAATTAGATTGGAGCAAGTGGAAGCTAGTGACTTTATAAGAAATCAAGAAAGTATAAAACAGAACCAAGGAATGAAAAAAATGGAAGACAGTGTGAAATATCTCATTGGAAAAACCACTGACCTGGAGAATAGATCCAGGAGAGATAATTTAAAAATTATTGGACTAAATGAAAGCCATGATTAAAACAAAGAGCCTAGATATCATCTTCCAAGAAATTATCAAGGAGAACTGCCCTGATATTCTAGAGCCAGAGGGTAAAATAGAAATTGATAGAATCCAGCAATCACCTCCTGAAAAAGATCCCCAAAAGAAAACTCCTAGGAATATTGTGGCCAAATTCCAGAGCTCCTAGATCAAGGAGAAAATACTGCAAGCAGCCAGAAAGAAACAATTTGAGTATCAGTGGAAACACAATCAGGAAAACATAAGAGCTAGAAGCTTCTATATTAAGGGACTGAAGGGCTTGGAATATGATATTCCAGAGGTCAATGAAGCTAGGATTAAAACCAAGAATTACCTACCCAGCAAAACTGAGTATCATGCTGTTTCAACAATTCAGCTAGCAGCTGTTGTGGGGGTGTAAGAACAATCCAAGCCCAACAACAAGAATGCTACCAGCATGCTGCAAAAGCACAGATTCGTTTGATCTGCTTAACTAAGGAAAGCATAGTTAAGGAGTTGACAAGCTTACTTTAATTCAGCATACAAACATCATTCACTTAGTTCAGGGGGAAAAAGCCAGCACCCTGAACTTCAGAGCAAAATACAAACAAAGTACAAATATCAACAGACAGATCTTGTCTGATTCAAATCCCAATACATAGTTACCAGAGTTTAACAAAGTCCCAACATCTGGTTTACTATCTGGAGGGCTTCTTAGCTACAGCTGCCTGGGAGTCTCCAAACACCTCCAAGAGTGAGAGCCCTGCGCAACTGGCTCTGTCTTCTCTTCTTATAGGGTTTCAGATGTCATCAAACGTCACCTGAATGACCAGAACGTAGGCTGCTATGATTGGCTCTTGAGTTAGCCCCACCCCCTGGTACCCTGGGAGCTTCACACTGGCATAGGCTTAGCACCTAATAGGGGTTTGGGCCTGGGGCTTAGCATCTAGTAAGACTCAAGACAGGCATGACCCTGGAGTTAGCACCTCCCCTTAGTTAGCCCCACCTTGGGCCCCACCTTAGTTACCAATCCATACCCACATAGATTTTACAACTAATAGGGGTTTGGGCCTGGGGCTTAGCACCTAGTAAGACTCAATACCCACATAGATTTTACAACTAATAGGGGTTTGGGCCTGGGGCTTAGCACCTAGTAAGACTCAATAAAATACACTAAATTACTCAAAGGAAACAAAAGCCAAACTATTCAAGGCCACTTGGTCGAACTAAGTGTTAAGAGCCCATTTTGCTTACCAACACACATGCTCCAAGGCAAAATATAAGTTTTCAATAAAATAGAGGCTTTCAAGCTTTCTCAGTGACAAGACCAGAGCTGAATAGAAAATTTGACTTTTAAGCACAAGAATCAAGAGAAGCATGAAAAGGTAAACAAGAAAGAGAAATCATAAGAGATTTACTAAAGTTGAACTGTTTTGTTTACATTCCTACATGGAAAGATGATGTGTACAATTCGTGAAACCTCAGTATTAGGGTAGCTGAAAGGAATATACATATATATATATATATATATATAGAGAGAGAGAGAGAGAGAGAGAGAGAGAGAGAGAGAGAGAGAGAGAGACAGAGAGAGAGAGACAGAGACAGAGACAGAGAGAGACAGAGACAGAGAGAGACAGAGACAGAGAGACAGAGGGCACAGAGGGTGAGTTGAATATGAAGGGATGATACCTAAAAAAAAATAAAATCAAATTAAGGAATGAGAGAGGAATATATTGAGAAAGGGAGAAAGGGAGAGACTGAATGGGGTATATTTTCTCACATAAAAGTGGCAAGAGAAAGCAGTTCTGTTGGAACGGAAAAGAGGGCAGGTGAGGGGGAATGAGTGAATCTTGCTTTCATCAGATTTGACCTGAGGAGGGAATAACATACACACTCAATTGTGTATCTTACTCTGCAGGAAAGAAGGAGGAAGGAGATAAAAAAGGGGGAACAATAGAAGGGAGGGCAGATAGGGAGAGGAGGTAATCAAAAGCAAACACTTTTGAAAAGGGACAGGGTCAAGGGAGAAAATTCAATAAAGGGGGATAGGATAGGAAGGAGCAAAATATAGATAGTCTTTCCCAACGTGAGTATTGTGGAAGGGTTTTATATAATGATACACATGTGGCCTATGTTGAATTGCTTGCCTTCTTTAGGAGGGTGGTTGGGGAAAGAAGAGGGGAGAGAATTTGGAACTCAAAATTTCAAGAGCAGATGTTCAAAAAAAAGTTTTTGCATGCAACTAGGAAATAAGATATACAGGCAATGGGGCATAGAAATCTCTCTTGCCCTACAAGAAAGTAAGGGAAAGGGGGATGGGGGGGAGTGGGGTGACAGAAAGGAGGGCTGACTGGGGAATGGGGCAATCAGAATATATGCCATCTTGGCATGGGGTGAGGGTAGAAAAGCAGAGAAAATTTGTATTTCAAACTCTTGTGAAAATCTATGCTGAAAAATAAAATATTAAATAAAGAAAAATGATCAAAAAATGTTCAGAATTGTCAAGGGTGGAGTTTTTTTGCCATAATCTTCCTCTCTATTCATGTCTTCCCATTAATTTCAAAGATATCAGATACTTTACCGTAGTCTTTCAGAATCCACATTCATCTATATCTTGTGTTTAAGAATCAGGATGGTACCTTTATGTAGGCTCATCAGCACATGGCTATTTACAACTAATATATCTTGTTTCTAGCCCAAATTAAAAGGATAATATGTAAACCTCATACTTCGGATGCTGAGTACTCCTCTTCATAATCTTCTGTCCCATAAATGTCGAAATAGAACAAGCATACTCTTTGTTCCTTTGTGCCCCTTCTAGACATTTTATCAATTATTACCACTTAACAGGTTCTCCTTTGAAATTCATGCCAGCTAACTACAACTTTCCTCAATCCTTATTGCTGGTACTTCCCTTGGACACCTTCCCCAACACACATACACACCTCCCTCTATGTTTTGGGGGCCAGGGTTGAAATCTTCTTTTCTATCCAAGGACCTGCAATAATACTTAAGAAATATATCCACACTGATGAAAATCTACCAGTCCTCACATGTCCATCAATTTCTCATTTCCTGTAACATTTACCTTTTTTCTAAATTTTAACCAGTCACCACAGTGCCCATAGTTTACTATTTGCTTTTCATGACTCAAAACTGAGCCTATTGCATGAATTTGACCTTTAATTGTTTTGCCAAGAGGACTAATCTCTACTCTTTGTACTTTTTTAATTATCTCACTCCTCTCCAATTTGTTTTACTATTTAGATCCTTGAATCATACTTGTTCTTACAGTTTATAAGTGTGATTGTGCATTTGCTTTCTTCGTATTCACTTTGCAGCCCATGCTCAGTCTCATCGTCAATGACTTCTCTACTCTGCAATCCCTTTCCATTTGTGCCACCCTCATCCTAATAACTATCACCCCTAAATAATTCATACACACTGTGTCCTCTGTTTCTACATCTGAAATGCTAGAAACTGCTGGGAAAGTGTTTAATGTTGATTAAGTCCACTGCCAATCCATATTGTCCAACTTCATCAGGATACTCCCTGCTGTACAGAAAATTTCCTTTCGACTCTTTTCAAATCAAGTTATCTATGGCTGTTACAAACCTCTTCTCTTCTCAAGCCATAATTCTATCCTTTTCCTCTTACCTTAGTTAATGATCTTGCCTCATATACTGCTAAAAAAATAAAGCTTTCTGACATACAATAACCCGTGTACCATAAATCAATTTTTGATTCCACCAATGTTCTGCTCCTTCTTTCTAATTTCAGGAAGAGGGCTTACCTTGTCTCTTCATAAAAAAACCTTTAAATTCTGTCCATAATACTATCTCTTCTTTTATCCTCCTGCCCTGCTCCATCAATCACTATTCCTCTCATAAATTTAAAATGAACAATTAATTGTTAAGTGCTACATACATTATTTGCTAGGTGCTGACCATATGTATGTATAAAATGAATGAAAACATACATAATCACAAAAAGCTTACATTCTAATGGGGAAGGAAAAAAAAAACTTTCTCTCTTTTAAATCTGTCTGTCTATTTGTCTGTCTGTCTTTCATGGAATGTGTCTTGACTTTTTTATGGTAATTTCATTATTCAAAAGGTAAAAGAAGTGACCCAGGAAATTTACATTATGGACTTCACTGACCAACCAAAGGTATTTGATGCTGAGACAGATACAATTAAAAACAAAAAAGGAAACCTCGGGAGGATGCAACCAGCCCATAACATTCATGATGGAGCGGATGAACATGAGTCATAGTTTGACACATATTCTGGATTTGGGAAGAAAGATTTTTAAAGTTCAAAGAAGGGATAGGTAGAAAACCATTATAAACAATTCCAAAAGAGTAGGTGATCGAAGATGAATGGGAAGAACTCATAATGAAATTTTGAAGACACAAATAGCACAATTTCCACTTTAAAAAAAAGAATTGTCCAAAGAGACCGAAGCAGATACACAAACAATTGTTCAATATACATTTGTTCTTACATCACCAACATCAAGGGCAGAACATGAGAGAACAAGTGACATGGATAGTAACCATGGTTTTATCATCATCAACCTGAGAATGGGCAAAAATGGATATTGATTTAAAAAAACTACATTGGGAATTGGGGGTGGGGGAAGAAGGTATCAGTGTATTCTTAGAAGAAAAAGGAAGAAAAAGAGGAAGGAAGAAATGAAAGAAGGAAGGAAGGAACAAAGGAAAGAAGGAAGAAAGGAAGGAAGGTAGGAGAAAGAAAAAGAAAGAGAAAGAGAGAAAGAAAGAAAGAAAGAAAGAAAGAAAGAAAGAAAGAAAGAAAGAAAGAAAGAAACGAAGGAAGGAAGGAAGGAAGGAAGGAAGGAAGGAAGGAAGGAAGGAAGGAAGGAAGGAAGGAAAGAGGGAGGAAGGGAGAGAGGGAAAGAGAAAGGAAAGAATTTATTAGGCACCTGCTATATTCTAGGCCTTCTGCTAAGAGCTTTAAAAAATGTTATTTCATTTCATCCTTTCAACAATCCTGGAAGGTAGTTACTAGTATTATCCCTAATTTACAGTTGAGGAAACTGAGGTGGACAGAGGTTAAGTGACTTTCCCAGAGTCACTCAGCTAGCGAGGGTCTAAAGCCAGATTAGAATGAAATTTTTCCTATTTCCAGGCTCAGCTTGCTATGTAGTGAGCCACATAGTTGCTTGACACAGAAATATGGGTAGATGATAATGGATGACGCAGAAAATGTTGAAAGACTGTAACAATAATGGGACTAGCAGCTGCTGTGGGGGCATAAGTCCAATAGCACCAGGACACAGGAGGGCTGCTAGCACAGGTTCTTTGATATGTTTTTCTAAGGAAAGCAACTTTAAGGTTTAGCAATCTAACCTTAATTAAACATACAAATATCATTCAATTAGTTCAGGGGAAAAAGTCAGCACCCTGAACTTTCAGAAAAAATACAAACAGAAATTACTTTTTTTTTTTTTTGCAGGGGGGAAGGCAGGACAATTGGGGTTAAGTGACTTGCCCAAGGTCACACAGCTAGTAAGTGTGTCAGGTGTCTGAGACTGGATTTGAACTCAGGCCCTCCTGACTCCAGGGCCAGTGTTCTACTCACTGTGCCACCTAGCTGCCCCTACAAACAGAAATTGCAAACACGAATTATGAGCAGAGAGAATAACATATAATAACAGATAGGCATCTATCTGTCTAACCAAATCACAATACATAGTTACCAGAAAGAGAAGCACCAACATCTGGATTTTCAAAGCTAGGTGCTCTTAATGACTACCCAGAGTCTCATCTGGCCAAACCATGTGACCACTCTTCCAATAAGTGAAACCCCCCAAAACAAAATCACCAACCTCAGATCATATAAACACTTCTTGGGGCCCTGGGGCTTAGAACCTACTTAGCAAAAGGGTGGGGGGGGGGCTGGGACTTTCTCTTTTCTTAAGCAGGTCAGCAAAGATTCTTGATCCAATCAAAGACTATTGAAACAAAGGCAAGACTCATTAAAGGCACTTGATTACCTCAGTGCTGAGAAGTATTCTGGAACAAAAGACAACAAAAGTCCCACTTGGCTTGCCATTACATTTGAAATGGAAGACTCATCAAAGGTACTTGAATGCCTTAGTGCTGAGAAGTACTCCTAAATAAAAAACAAAGGCAAAAAGTCCCACCCTGCTTGCCATCACAACAATTGGAATGTTTGGGTTTTTTTTTTTTTTTGCATCTATATATGTCTTTGCTTTCTACCAAGAAGAATAATCTTTGAACTATGTAGGGCAGAACAAAAATGTTTAATGGAAGGGTAGAGTAAAGAGGGTAAGGTAAAAGCAGGGACTTCCTTGAGCTTTTCCCCAAAACCCTCAAAACACCTGTAAAAATGAATCTAAACAAATTCTAGAGCTACAGAACCCACAAAATGACAGAGTGAAACAAGTCTCCAGACCAAGACAGACTGGAAGATCAATGGGAATTTCTATTGCAAGGTGCTGGGAGCAGAGCGCAGACCAGGATGGGCAGTGCCAGCACAGACTGGGCCAGAGAAGACCTGGCAGAGCATGTCTCAGGGCACTGAATCATTGGAAGCTGTAGCAGTTTCCAGAATTCTCAACCCACAAATGCCAAGGACAACTTAGCAGGTCAGTTGGAAAACTCTGTTGGACCTGGGTGAGAGAAGGTCGTGGTCTGGCCCCAGCCCCCTTGGGAAGCAGAGCTGGCTGCAGCAGCAGAGGCGGCAGTGGTTGCTTCTATAGCTCCAGGCCCAAAGACAGTGGGTGAAATAAAGCTTCAGATGAAAGTGGGAGTGCAAGGATCTCTCTGATGGCACAGAGGCAGGATTCTCTTGCTTGAATCTGGGTCACAGTCCTGGGTGGCAGTAAAGGGGTTGAGAAGGAGCACTGGTGTGGCAGAGATTGTGGTGACTGTGGAGAGGGAGTTTTCCTAGCAGTTTCAAGGCAGAAAAGAGTCCTTGAAGTAACTCACAAACCAGAGCACAGGCCAGGAGAAGAGTAAACACCTCTCCTTGGATTATACCACCTCAGAAGAACTGAAAATTTACAGGTGCCTATGAGTAGCTTGGTAATCAACTGTGCAAAACTCCTGAAGCTTGGGACTGGACCCTCTCCACTCTGTAAGCAGAGTCATAAAGAGCTTAAAAGTCAAGTAATTGGCTGGGAAAATGAGGAGACAGCATAAAAATAACTCAGACTATAGTATCGTACTTAGGTGACAAAGAAGATCAAAACATACAGCCAGAAAAAGAAAACAAAGTCAAAGATCCTACATCCAAAGCCTCCTAGAAAAATATGAATTGGTTACAGGCCATGGAAGAGCTCAAAAAGGAGTTTGAAAATCAAGTAAGTGAAGTAGAGGAAAAATTGGTGAAAGTACTGAAATTGGTACAAGAAAGAAAACACCTTAAAAATAGAGTAACCCGAATGGAAAAAGAGGTCCAAAAAGCCAATGAGAAGAATGCCTTAAAAAACAGAATTGGCCAAATGGAAAAAGAGATTCAAAAGCTCACTGAAGAAAATTCCTTAAAAAATTAGAATGGAGTAAATGAAAGCTAATGGCTTTATTAGAAATCAATAAATTAAAAAACAGAACTGAAAGAATTATAAAAATAGAAGACAATGTGAAATATCTCATTGGAAAAACCACTGACCTGGAAAATAGATCGGGGAGAGAGAATTTAAAAATTATTGGACTGCCTGAAAGCCATGGTCAAAAAAGGAGCCTAGACAACATCTTTCAAGAAATTATCAAGGAAAACTGCCCGGATATTCTAGAATCATAGGGCAAAATAGAAATGGAAAGAATCCACTGTTCACCTCTTGAAAAAGATCCCAAAAGGAAACCTCCTAGGAATATCGTAGCCAAATTCCAGAGTAGCCATTAAGGAGCCAAGGAACTCTCCCCCCACTTTGAAAAAAACAGATTTTGGTACTTCTCTCTCTGATAACTATGTATGTAATGTCTTGGTCAGACAGCTAAAACCCCTGTCTGTTGACTTGTGTTTATTTACCCTGCTTATATCATTTCTGCTTGTAATTTCTGTTTGTGGTTTCTCTGAAGTAAAGTAACTTTTCCCCTGAACTAAGTGAATGAATATGTATGTTTAATTAAAGTGAGACTGTAAACCCCTCAAAGTTGCTTTCCTTAGAAAAGCAGATCAAAGAACCTCCTGTGTTACAAATATATACATATATATATACATATATATACATACATGTATATATATATATACATATATATATATATATATATAGACAGAGGGCACAGGGTGAGTTGAATATGAAGGGATCATATATAAAAAAATAAAATTAAGGACTGAGAGAGGAGTATATTAGAAGTAGGAGAAAGGGAGAGATAGAATGGAGTAAATTATCTCACATAAAAGAGGCAAGAAAAGGCTGTTTTAATGGAAAGGAAGATGGGGAGGTGAAAGGGAACGAGAAAACCTTACTCTCATTGGATTTGGCTTCGGGAGGGAATAATATGCACACTCAGTGGGTATCTTACCATAAAGGAAAGTAGGGGGGAAGAGGATAAGTGGGGGGGGGGGGAGTGATAGAAGGGAGAGTGCATTAGTGAAGAGGGTATTCAGAAGCAAACACTTTTGAAAAGAGACAGAGTCAAAGGAAAAAACTGAATAAATGGGGAATGGGATAGAATAAAGGCAAATATATTCTTTCACAATATGACTATTATGGAAGTATTTTGCATAACAACACATGTATAACCTATATTGAAGTGTTTGCCTTCTCAATGAGGATGGGTCAGGAGGGAAGAAGGGAGAGAATTTGGAGCTCAATTCAGGTAGTCCGATAAAAACAAATGTTAAAAAGTGTTTTTACATTCAACTGGGAAATAAGATATAAAGGCAATGGAGTATATAGAAGTCTATCATGCCCTACAAGAAAATAAGGGGGAAGGGGTTAAGTGGCAATATGGGGTAATACAAGGGAGGGCAGACTGGGGAAATGGGTAATCAGAATGCATGCCATCTTGGGGTGGGCAGGAGGGAAGAGATGGGAAAAAATTTGTAATTCAAAATCTTGTGGAAATGAATGTTGAAAACTAAACATAAATAACTTTTTTTAAAAAATATGTCTAATGGAAAACTAAAATCCCAGAACAGTAAGCAGAAAATAAATAGGAGAATAGTTAAATCACCTTGTGAAGTATAAGTCACCAATGGTAGGTAAGAGATTATATCCTAGGATACTGAAAGAACTATTGAAATAATTGTTTAACAGTTATTAAGGAAATTTCAAAGTTCATGAAGAGAAGTGCTACAGAAAGTGAAAAAGGTAAATATATCTATTTTCACAAAATGCAGAAGGTGAAATTTGTACAGTTAAGGCTCACTTTGATTCCTAGCAAAATTATGGAACACATTGTTGAAAGGAATGACATGTGAATATAAAAAAAAAAAAAAAAAGGAAAGGACAATGAGAAAAAAAAAAAGAAAAAGACAGAAACATGAACAGGTTGTGCCAGACTAACCCCTAATTTCTCTTTTTCATATTGTTTAAATCAGGGGAATACAATAAAAATATTTTATGTACAGTTTTCATAATATTTAATAAAGTTGTGACATCACCCTTGTGGACAATATTGAGAGATATAGGTTAAATATTATTATAGTTATATTGGTTAATGACTGGTGAATTATCATCAGCAAAGGAGGAGGTTGCTTGGAGTTTCTTTGGTATATTTCTTAGGTATGGGTAGTTCTAACATTTTTATCAATGATTTTTCTGAAATAATAGGGGTTCAATAAAAAAGATTTGCTGATGGACCAAAGCTGAAGGAGATATTCAGAACATTGAATGACCATCAGATTTTTTTTAATGATATTAACCACTTAGAATGATTGGCCACACTAAATGCTCACATTTCATAAATATAAATGAAAAGTACATGTATGGGTTTAAAAAAAACTACTTCATAAATACAGGATGTGAAATAGCACTATATCAACTGTTCCTGTGAAAAATATTTGCTAGTATAATTGGAGGAGTCCACCTAAGTAGTGTTCAACATATTATACCATGAGAGACAAGAATACAACAAAAGCAGTCAAAAGAAAGTAATTACCTCATTGACTGCATTAAGAAAGATAGCACGTCCAGAAGAAGGGAGATTGTTGTCCCAGTGTTCAGACTACAGTTAAAATATTCTATTCCATTTTGGTAGCCACAGGTTCGGAAGGCCTTGACAAGCTTGACAGAATCCAGAAATAAGTAACCTGAGTTGTGAAGAACATCAAAACTACTCAATATGGGAATTGGGTGGAGAAATTGGGAATATTTAGCCTAGAAAAGAGAAGACATAGATAACAAGATTATAACTGTCATGAAGACAAGAGAATAGATTCATTTTTTTCTTGGTCTTCAAGGGCAGGACTAGCGACAATGTCAGGAATTCGTAGAGATAGATTTTTAAGTTCCATGAAAAACAATGTCTCTTACACTTAAAATTATGTGAAAGTGGAATGTGTTCCCTAAAGAAATTGTATGTTCCCCTTTCTGGATGACAAGATGAGCAGCCACTTGAGGTTTTTGCTGAGAGTATTTGTGAATGAGTATGGCATGGACCACTCAGGTGGCCTTTGAGCTCCCTTCAAACTCCAACATCCATTATTCTTTTAAATCAGAGTATACTGTACACTATTAAGAAAGAAGCATTTCCCAAGATATTTATAAATGTTTACAGCAGGTTCTTTTTCATGCTCATTCTTCTGACGAGTTCTGCAATTTGTATTAAGATGAAATAAAAATGTCTCAATAAGACAGCTAGTGGCACGTTAAGTATGAGGATATTTCACTTGAGGAAATTCATTATTATGAAACTTTGCACCTATAAGAATAAATCAATTTAATGATCCTCTCAATAATCCTTGATATGCCAGCTTATTTCTAAAGAAACTAAATAAACACATACATAGTCTTTTTCCATAATACTGCTTTATGTGGTAAAGACTTTAATCATTTTTATGAGATAACTTTTAACCTGTCATTTAAAATAAAATTCCATACCCTTAGCCCTCTATTCCTCTTCACATATGACTCCAATGCCCATCATTTATTCATCATGAAGATTAACTAAATTCTTTCAAATTATAAAAATTCTAATATCTATGCCATCTTAATTTTTTAAACAGTATTAATTATAGTAATTATTTGTAGGTCAGAAAACAAGGACATATTTTGTTCAATTATTTTAGGTAGAAAAGTTAAATATGAACAAATGGATTTCTTATAAGTCTGATTGTTGTAAATAGGCCTAAGAATTTCCAATTTTCCCCCTACTGTGTAGTAATTTAACAGAGGAGAGGTCACTATGGCAACCAAAAATAGCAAAATATAATATGAATGATTAGTAATTGAATCATAGACTCTAAAGTAGAAAAGACTTTACAGGTCATCTAGTCTGACTTCCACATTTTACAGATGGGGAAACTGAGAACAGAAATGATTTAGTGACTAAGTAGTAATTATATGACATATGGATTTTTTCTTTTTCTTTTTAAAAGAAAACTTTCATGTGACTTTTTTCCCTTTATATTACTGTTATTGCCCTGCCAACACTGAACTAAATCTTGCAACAAATAAAAACAATTAAATAAAAGCGTCTGATGTAGTGACTATGTGTAACAATATATACAATATTCTGTCTTAGCCCCACCCTTCTATGCTTTAAGAAGGGTGAAATGCTTTATTATCTCTTCTCTTGGGCCTTTCTTAGCTTCTTCATTACTCAGAATTTAACTTCCTTTCAGAGTTTTTTTCATTTAAATTGTAGTGATTATCTATCTTCTCATGGTACTAATTTTTATTCTGTATCAGTGCATAGAAATTTTGTCTATTTCTTTGAATGTGTCATGTTTGTCAATTCTCATTGTATATTAAGTTTCTATCACATTCCTGTACTACAAGTTTACAACCATTTTGTAGTCAGAGCACCTATTTTGTTTTTAATATTTTGCTACCACAGATTCCTCCAAATCTTTTTGCATATACTATAACTTGCTTTCTACCTTTAACTTTCTCGAGAGTAATTATAATCATCATCATCATCATCATCATCATTATTATTATTACTGTTAGCATTGGTATAGTGCTTTATATTTTGTAAGGCACCTTAAAATATTATTTCATTTTCTCCTCAAAATAACCTTGGGAAATAGGTATTATTGTTATCCCTGTTTTGCAGGTGAGGAAACTGAGGCCCACTCTGGTTAAGCAACTTGCCCAGAGTCACACAGTTTGTAAATGTCTGAAACCAGATTTGAACTCAGGTGCTCTTGACTCTAGACCCTATTCATCTCCCTTTTGGCTCAGTGGTTGAACTATTGCAGGATGCAAAGTTTATGCATTTCAGATGAATACCTATCTCCCTTGTGAGCTCAGAAGTCTTGCCCAGGACAGCTGAGCCTCACCTGGCCCAGCACGGCTGTCTTCCACCTGGACATGGCAGGTTGAGACACACTGGGACACGCTGCTCTGTAGCAGATGAATGCCAAACTGGCAAGAAGCTAAGGATCCTGGAGGGACACACACATCCCAACTCCTTTTATTTCTCTGCTGCACAGAGCCATGGTTGCCAAGGCAAAAGTAAAAATGAAGTTACTAATAAAATTCCAGGAATTCTTGAGGTCGCAGAAGTCAAATATGTGAATTTTGAATATTATATATATACATATATGTATACATATGTATATATATATACATATATGTGTATATATATGTGTGTGTGTATATATATATATATATATAGAGAGAGAGAGAGAGAGAGAGAGAGAGAGAGAGAGAGAGAGACAGAGATTCACCGTTCTTGGGAATTCTGCAATCGTTGGACGCAAATTTGTTTCCAGTTTTTATGTTTTTTGTTATTGTTGTTTCAATAAAGAAGATCATTCATTTAGATCTCCAACAGGCCTGAGAGGCCATCCTGTCCTACTCTTTTCATTTTCATGACAAAAAATCTGAGCCTCAGGAAAGATGACTAACTTCCCCAATGTCACAAAGTAGGAAGCATCAGAGGAAGAAACTGGGCAACCTCATATTGTACAAAATAGTATTTGTACTGATGAGTTTTGTCTTCCTGTCAATAACCTTTTTAGGATATAAAATTTAAAATGGCATTACTGGGTAAAAGCATTTGAACATTTATATGACTTTTATGGTATAGTTCCATGCTAATTTCCCAAATGGTGAAAATGTTCTACCAGCAGTGAATTAACATACCAGGTTTCCCACATCCCTGCCAACATTGAATTTTTCATCTTTTATGTTCTGTACCAGTTTGATGTGTCCATGAAAACAGACTGGCATTATGGGCTTTTGACTGACATGGACTGTGGAGCTTTTCCAACTGTGGTCTTAGACTAGCTATTTATGGGAAAATGGATTGCATTTTAGCGGCATGGGGCTCAAGTTGCTACTGCTTTATCATTTATACTAGGAAAACCATAAACAGTGTGTGCAGAACACTTTAATTAAAACATACTGATGTGAAACTTTAAATGTTATGACAGTTCTGGGGGGCTATAGCATCAGGAAAAGACAAATCTGCATAGGAATTAGAAACATGGATGATTTTTTTCAGGGTAAGATACCATGTCAAATAAATGGATTATAGATGTAGAATTGGAAGGCATCAGTAGGCTCCTCTAATTTCAACATGTAATTGAACACATGAATAACCTGACCCAGAGAAGCCAAGTCTTGCTCACAGTCACCTGTGTAGCATGTGATAGAGCTTCACCTTGAAAGCGAGTTGTGAGGAAAGGCCTGGCAGAGGCAGAAACAGTGAAAAGTTCCATTCAAATCAATCTATCAAACTTTTATTATCTACCTACTGTGTGCATAGTATTATGAATATGCACAATGATGAATGATTCTAGATAAACTTCAGGATCTGTACTCATAACAATTACTTTTTAATAAGGAGAGAGGGCACATATACAAGTAACTTAAGTTGCAGGAATAGTAAATGGAAGTGCTCAGTCACAATACAAATAGTGTGCTCAATGAGGTCTGTGAGGAGAAAGGTCATTACTTCTAGGTTGGAAGCAGAAAAAGATCAGGCAAGCCTTCATATATAAGATGATATTTAATAATATCATATGATCATAGATTTGTTATTGGAAAGCTTAGAGCACATCTGGTCCAGCCCCCTCCTTCTACAGATGAGAAACTGAGGCCCAGAGAGGGTGACTTGTCCAGAGTCACACAAGTAGTAAGTTTCTGAAGCTGGATTTGAATAACAGTCTTCCAGAATCCACATCCAAAATTCTACCTGCTACATAATCCAGATAGGTAGTAAATGAGAGAGCCAACATGTGAACCTGGGTTCAGGTCCTTTGATTCCAAATCTGAAATTCTATGCTCTAAAAGAGAATAGAAATTCATCGGGGAAAGAGGTAATGAGCACATTCTGGGAAAAAAATAGATGGAGCAAAAACACAAAGTAAGGAAAGTACAGCTTGTGAACAGTGTGAGGAGGGGGATAAATGATAGAGTGAATAGTTTACTTTTGCTGAAACATAGATTATGAGGCCTAGAATGTCATGAGATCAACTCTGAAAGGATAGAATAAGGGCAAATTGTGCAGTGGCTTGAATGTCAGATACATGAGATTCTGTTCTATTTGTTAGGCAGTACAGAGCAATAACAAGATTTTAAATAGGAGAATGACCTAACTAGATCTATGCATAATGAAGTCTGAAAGATAACTGAGCAAAGATCTGTGCGGAGAGACTGAAAGGTAAAAGTTCTATTAGGAGGCTATTGATGTAGTCCAGGTGGGTGGAAATCAGGTTTTGGACTATTATGGTGACAATGGGAATAAAGAAAACAAAACAAATGTCAGAAATATTACTAATTCTGTCCAAAATAGTGATAGATCCAAACCAAAAGAAACAACTTATTAACATTGATGTCTCATGAGGTAATGAGTTCCCTGTCACTCAAGGTGTTTCAGAAAAGGCAAGACAGCTACTTCGTGCATCAGATATGCATCCATGTGATATAGTAGATAGAATTCTGGAAATGGATTCTAGAAGACAATTCAAATCCAACTTCAGATACTTACTACCCATGTGACCCTGGGCTAGCCTTTTAAGATGACTTTTAAAATATAGAGTTGCTTATGAGAAGAGGTACAAGTCAGGGAGATGTGGATTCAGGTTTCACCTCTGACATACACACCTGTTCTGTGGCCTTGACAAGTCACTCATCCTCTCAATACCTGGTACTTTCCAATAAGCTACAGATCAATTGTCAATCTGCACTGATACAAAGAACCTTCTTCACTGGGGATCTTGTCCAACCACTATAATGAAATCAAAGTCATGGTAAAAAGAATATGAAAGTGTATATGCTTATGTATGTGTATCCTCACTATTACTCTTAAATGATCATGTAATTCACTTATTCAGAAAATATTTTGTTTATATATTTAAATCTCCAAGATAACATGCATATACACATGCCCATATAATACATACACACAAAGTATACACACATGTGTGTATATATATATATATACATCATATATATATACACAGCTATATATGTATATTTACACACACATATTTGATGTGGATATACAAAATGAAAGATCATCTGAAGGTAATGAAGTAAAAAAATGTTGTCCTTGAATAATGTGAGGTTTTTTCTCATGTGCGTTTCTGTTTTTTTTTTTCTTTCCTTCATTAACACTCAAAGAAAAAAATGCTGTTGCCTGAGCTGTGGCTTCTTTTTTTTATTCTTAAAGAGTTTGAAGGGAATCCCTTTCCCTGGGTTGGTATGGAGGGTGGGGTTATTCGCATGTTTGCTTGATTCCATTCTGATGCTTCTGAAAGATACATTTAAGGTCTTCAAAATATTAAGGTTATATTTTGGTGATTGCTTTTTTAGCTTGGCACTGAGCCCAGTCCCTCTGCTCCACCCCTTTCTTGCATTTTGTTGCTCTGGTTAAACTTAGGTAGGAAACCCTTTTGCTTTTGGCACTATTGCTTTGACACACTTTCGTTTCTCTCAGTAGAATATTCTCACGGTGAGATTAAACCCATGTGTGTGCATCAAATTAAAGGGTAATGTAATTTTAACGCCCCCCCCAACAAAATTTTACTATCTCCTGTTTCCATGGCAACTTCTCTGCTTAAATGACTATAGCAGTGAGCTTATAAAAAGTATGCATCCATATATACCTATTACAATTGTTCCCTAGAATTAAAATAGCGTAATAATTGATGTTCAGTGAAGCTTAATAAAAACTCTTTGCCAATAACATTCCTTTCAAATAGGTTGAGAACGCTTTCTGTCAGTATGAAGTATGCACTTTAAGTTGACCTGTCATATTTTGGAAAGCAGTGATTCTATTCAAAAGTAAGATTCAAAAAGAAATCTGTATGTAAAAACATAGGTCTAATACTCTTTTCAGAGAACCATAGTTTGTGTTCTTATTCAAAGATAGATAGACATTTGTCTTTTTTCCTGTTTTCCCCAAATTCCTGAGGCTACATTTGCCTGTGAAAATCATATATGTACATATGTAATATATACAATGATATATATACATATACATATATGTATATGTGTGTGTGTGTATATATACATATATATATACATATATATATATATATGTATAACAGTGGAGAATGCCGTGTGAGTATATACTCACACGGCATTCTCCACTGTTACCATGTGTGTATGTATATGAGAGAGAGGAAAAAAGGAGAAATCAAAGGAGAAAAGAGGAAAGGGTGGAGGAAGGGAAAAAGATAGAGGGTCAGAGACAGAGGGAGAAGGGGAAGGATATAAAATACTATAAAGAAATGAATTAAGGGGACTATATATGAAGGTCTAAACAATTTGTTTTAAGTAAAACTAGCCATCAGAATGTAAAGACACAAGCAAGACCATGTGGAGTAAGATCTTTGAGGCAACTAAGTCAATAGTCTATCTCTGAGAGGAGCACCAAGGGACTTTTTTATGGAAGAGTATGAGTATTTAAAACTTCCAAACGTTAAGGATGTATCCACAAAGATCCCCAACTTCTATTAATAATTCATTATGAAACTAACATACATAAATTTATCAAAATCATTATTGAATATATTTAAATGTTCATTCTCAACCACTTCTTATGTTACCAAGTCCAAAAATCCATGCTTTGCACATTTCACAAAGTAGTGAGCACAACACTGTCAACTCTTTCCTAGTAATTTCACCTAACATGTGCATAGCACTTGACAATTCCTAAAAAAAAATAAAAATCTCTATATATTAACTTATTTAATCCATTAATGTAGGTTGCCCAGGTAAGATTATCCCTTTCATTCAGTAGACAGAGAAGCAACAAAAATACACTCAGAAACCCAAGCCAAAAAAATTGATTGACTATACCAAGATCACATAACGACTGGCAAAGTTGTGACTCAGGATCCAAGCCATGTGATTCCTGAACTATTCCTCTTTCTATCATCCAACATTTTCCCTTTTACTTTTTGAAATTGGGTTCTAATCCTAATGTTCCAGGATTTATACCACAACCATCTTTGACTCTTGTATCTCCTTCCACACTCCATACCGCATAGTTAATCAGTTTCTAAATCTGGTCAATTTTATCTCCATCCCCTTTCCAGTAAACAAAACTATTACCCTAACTTAGATCCTCTTGGCTCTCTCTTTGGTTATTATTGTTTTGTTCTCCTAGATTTCTTTCTACTTTAATTCATCTTCCATTTGGCTATTGATCTTACTTTCTTAAGGTAAAGCTCTATCCTTGCTTTATCCCGACAGTTTGTGAATATTAATACTCAAAGCTCATTGTCATTTTCTGAATGATTTTATTTTCTGTAATTCAAATAACATTATACTTTATTAAGACCATCTCAGGTCACAATTTACAGGAGCCCTTGGTGTAATGAATTGAACTGCAAATGAAAAAACTTGGATTCTAGTCCTGAACTTGCCAATTACTTGCTAAATGCCTTTAGTTAAGTAAGTCACTTGTCTTCTCTGGGCTCCACTATCCTTTTCAACAAAGTGAGGAGATTGGGATAAATAATATTGAAGGCAACTATCTCACTGATGCCATAATCTTTTAATTTTTCTACTCAGAGAATTATCACCCTGTTATGCTGTCTCTAATCCAGTTCACTGTCCATAAACAAAACAGCCTTGCCTAGTCCTATGGTAAGTCCACAGATTTTTGAAAAAGTATGTAAAGTTAATTATTTCCTCCTTTTTCATATAATTATTAATTCTTCTCCAAAAGTTATGTTTAATCAGACATGACTTACAGAAATTATAAAGATCTAAGAAAATTTAATTAATACAAAGCAATATTCAATCTAGTGCATTAAGGAAACAAAAATTTGAAATATTGGATCCTTTTGCACAAAGTAACTTTGTCATAGATGACTAATTGGACCTTTATTTTATTCCAATCATTATTAATCAGTTTGATATGATATCAAGTGGTAGTGATTATAAGTTCTGTATATTAGGCTGCAGGGCTATGAACTGCAGATAGTAAGTTCACTTGCTTAATCATAGGAACCTACCTAGTGGACCTCCCTTATTTTTTGCCTTGTTATGGGAACTAAGCCCAGTATATCAGAGGTGACTCATTGACATAGAAAGTCCCTCAGCTATTTTTGTTGCTTCTCTGTCTCTCATCATCCCTCTATTGCCCAACATGGCAAGATGGCCATGAGCATTTGATTAACAAGTGAACCTGTTTGCTGGTCAGGGGCCTGTCTACCAGTCCATCAGCCTATGCAGATGTTTTTACATCTGTTTATCAGACCAGCCTATGGGTCTGCTCATTGGCCCAGGAAGGTCAAAATAGGTGTGTCAAGGTCTACTCATTGGATCGTTTATAAATAGGATTCTGTATTCTGTATGGATCCTCCTGAAGAATCAAGTGCAAGGTCTATAAACCAGTGAGATTCTGTATTTTTCATTTACTTCATCTGTACTGTCTGGGTTTCAAGCAGTGCAAAACTAAGGCCCCAGAGGAAAGGGGGCTCTCAGATCACAAGGAACATCTGAGGTCCACTTCATTAAAGGAGGCAATGGACCCTTTAATAAAGTGCTATTGGCTCAGAGCTTTGCCTCAGTTGTTTTTTGTTTTGTTTTGACAGAGTGGACAATTTTAGACTTCACAGCTTCAAAGATTATAAATTGGCTAAAGCGCTTCAAACAAGTATTGACCCACAGAGTAGGAAAATGAGATTTAAACAAAAAGCCCTTCCAAAGTTACCAAAACTAATGGTCATCATGCCAGCAGGGATAAAGAACCCACTAACCCCCAGATTACGGTACCATGCTTTAAACATTTGTTCTCCATGTCTTTTCTCTTCCCCTGTCTCCTTCACCCTTGCCCCTATATCTAAGAAATGTTCCTCGGTGCTGACTTTCCACCTTTACAAAATCTCATTGATTATTCAATGCTTAGCTCAAGTCACTCTTCCTCTTAACTCTTGTAATAATTATTGTTCAGGTAACTTAATTGACACTGAATCCATGGATATTTTGTATTATTATTTAACTTCTCACATGTATGTATTATCTACTAGATTAGGTTTTATGTCTACTGAGGACAGGACCTTTTGTCTGAAAGACATTATTTTCCACAGTCCCTTCTTTTCATAGTGCTTCAGATAGCTGTTATTCAATAAATAAATTTTGAATGAATGATTAATCAGAATATAGTGCATGTTCATTTTTCATTATTTTGATTACTAAAATAGATGAATGATATTTCCTACTTTTGTGCAAATTCATAAAATTTCAACAGTTTTAAATTAGGCAAATAATATCTGAGCTAGGTGTTTAAATAAATATTTTGTCAAAATAAGAGATACACACAAGAAAATGAAGAATATTTCTAGGAGCTTATTGATCCTTGTATTACTGGATATGAATGAATCAAAGCATTTCAAAAATATCATTTTAGCTAAAAGTGAGGATGATCATTATTACACTATCAGAAGTTTACTTAACATGGATTATGTGGGGACCAAATACACAAAATCTTTTAGTAATGGCAAACTGCCATGAAACACAATTATTACTTACAAATAGAGTTCTATGTGGCTATATGTGAGTCAATATATTTGAATAGAAGATAGATTATTCTGAATGAGAGATTTAACATAGTGGTGTAACAGGATGACTACTGTATTTGGAGACAGAGGATATGGGTTTATGTCCCATTCTTCTTCAAACTATGTAACTTTCAAACAATTACTTAATTCTCAGGGCCTCAATATACTCATTTGTAGAAGGAAGAGTTTGGACTGGATAATATCTAGGTTGCCCATCCAGACATGCCAATGTAGATAGCAAAATATCAGTTAATAAATTTTAGAATATTCATTCGGAAGTAGAATAAAGTGGAAAGAGTAAGAGCATTGAAGTAAGAGACTGGGATTCAAAAATTGTCTTTCTACCTACTACCCTTGTAAATTTTGGTAAGTCATTTATCCTCCTTTAATCCAAGTTTCTTTATCTGTAAAGCGGAGAGGTTTTGCAACAATTTGGCTAGCAGCTGCTGTGGGGGTGAAAAACCAATACAAGCCAAACAACAAGAACACTGCAAGCCCAGGTCCTTTTGATCTGCTTTACTAAGGAAAGCAACATTAAGGCATTAACAATCTTACTTTAATCCAAGATACAAATACCATTAACTCAGCACCCTGAACTTCAGAGCAAATACAAACAAATTACAAACATCAACAGACAGACCTTGTCTGATTCAAATCCCAATACATAGTTACCAGAGTTTCACAAAGTCTGGACATCAGTTTACAAGCTGGAGGGCTCTTAGCTACAGCTGCCCAGTCTCCACATCAGCACACCCCCAAGAGTGAGAGCCCTAAGCAAATAGCTCTGTTCTCTGTTTTTATGCACTCTTTAGCCATCATCAAATGTCATCTGAGCTACCAGAACTTAGGCGCCTACTATTGGTTCTGGTCTTAGCAACTCCCTTTAGGACCCTGGGGGCTTCACATCCACATCGGCTTAGCACCTAGTAGCTAGAGGTTTTGGGCCTCCTTGGAAGTGACGATATAATCATTCCTCCCTTCATTGGTGCCACCTGAAGCCCCACCTTAGTTATCAATGCAAAGTGGTAGACAAAGGTCCCCACCAGCTATATATCAGTTATCTCTATATTCTAAAATGGTGCAATAAAAATATCTCTCTATGCCAGAAAATAGTGTCCCCAAAACAAATGAAAGTATTGTTAACAATATAGTTGTTGATAACAATGTAGAAGAAGAATTACTAATCATTTAGAAGAGAAAGATTTACTAATTCTTTAAATTGCATTCAAATTGAAAAATTGAGGCATAGAAAGTCTATTTGAATCCTATAGAGCCTGAATAGCAAAATCAACTTTTGACCTCAATTTTGCATAACTAAATGTAGAGGATTGGCCTGTATTTATGAACAACTTGATTGTTAGGCTACCTGGAATGTATGATTTTGGAGGTACTAGATCATAGAATGTTAGAACTGGTAGGCATCTCAAGGTAGAATTATCTAATTTTTTATTATTCAGATGGTGAATTGAGACCCTAACAACCTATTTTTTAAATTTATTTTGTTATTAATTTATTTTCAGTTTTCAACATTCACCTTCAAAGCATTGTCAGTTCTAAATTTTCCCCCTCTCTCCCCTTCACCCACCCCAAGATGTCAAGGAATCTGATAAAGGCTCTACATGTACAATTATATTTAACATATTTCTACATTAGTTGTGTTGTGAAAGAAGAATCAGAGCAAAAGGGAAAATCCATGAGAAAGAAATAAAAACAAAGAGAAAATAGCATGCTTCAATCTGCATTCAGACTTCATAATTCTTTCTCTGGATGTGGATAGCATTTTCTATTATGAATCTTTTGGAATTGTCTTAGATCATTGCATTGCTGAGAAGAGCTAAGTCTATTAAAGTTAGTCACTGGACAATAATATCCAAACAAAAAACAACTGAGGCAAAGCTCTGAGCCAATAGCACTTTATTAAAAAGTCCCTTGCCCCCTCTAATGAAGTGGACCTCAGATCTTCCTTGTGGTCTGAGAGTCCCCTTTCCTCTGGGGCCTTAGTTCATATCTTTTGACCATTTCTCAATTGGAGAAAGGCTTGTATTCTTGTAAATTTGACTCAGCTCGCTATATATTTGAGAAATGAGACCTTTATCAGAGAAACTTGTGGTAGTTTATTTCTCATATTTCTGCTTTTCTTCTAATCTTGGTTGCATTGGTTTAATTTGTACAAAAGTTTTCTTAATTTAATATAATCACAATTATCTATTTTACTTTTCATAATGCTCTCTATCTCTTGTTATATCATGAATTGTTTCTCTCCCCATAGATATGAGAGGTTTTCTTTGCTCTTCTAATTTGCTTATGGTGTCACCCTTTACTTACAAATCATGTCAAAAGTCTGTCATATCTAAATTTTCTAATATTCTATTTAGATCCTTAATTTCTTTCTTATTTATTTTTTGGTTGGACTTATCAGATTCTGAGAGGGAGCAGCAAAACACCAATTGTGCTGTTTACTTCTCACTTAACTCACTTAACTTCTCCATTAAGAATTTGGATGCCATACTACTTGGTGCATATATGTTTAGTCCTGATACTGCTTCATTGTATGTGGTAACTTTCAGAAAGATGTGGGTTCTTTCCTTATCTTTTTTTTAAATTAGGTCCATTTTTGCTTTTACTTTGAAATATGGATTGCTACTCAGGCTATTTTTTTTTATTTCAGCTGAAGTACAATAGAGGTTCTGCTCCAGCCCTTTCCTTTATTCTGTGTGTGTCTCTCTGTTTCAAATATGCTTCTTGTAAACAACATATTTTGATCCACTCTGCTATCCATTTCCATTTTATGTGAGAGTTCATCCCATTCTCATTACAGTTTTGACTACCTGTGTGTACCCCCCCTCCATCCAATTCTTCCTCTTGTCTTTCTTCTCTCTCTCCTTTCACCCTTTCCCTTCTTACAAATGTTTTGCTCCTGTATATGACATCCCCTGATCTGCCCTCCCTTCTGTTAGTTCTAACCTCTTTTTTTACTGGATCTCCTGCCCTCCTACTTCCCTGCTGGGAAAGTTAGATTTCTATATTCAACTTATTGTGTATATGATTCCCTCTTTGAAGTAGCACTGATGAGACTAAGGTTCAAGCAATGTACATTGCCAACCTTCCCATCTTCCCCTCCATAGTAACAGGTCTTTCATGCCTCTTCATGTGAAATAATTTACCCCATTCCACCTCTCCCTTCTCCACCCATTTTATTCCTCTTTTTATCCCTTTTTATGTCATTCTCTCAAATTCACCTTATACTTACACCCTCTGCCTATGTAAAGTCCTTCTAGCTGTGCTCTTTGTGAAACAATTTTTGAGAATTACAAGCATTATCTTCCCATGTAGGGATGTAAATAGTTTAGCTCTATTGATTTCCCTCATATTTTCTTTTCCCTTTCTACCTGTGTATGTTTCTTTTTGGTCTTGATGTTGGAGGTCAAATTTTTGGTTTAGTTCTTGTCTTCTCCTTATAAAAGCTCGAAATCCTTCTATTTCATTGAATGACCATTTTTCCCACTTGATATAGTATTCTTAAATTTTTCCAGGCTTCTTTACCTTACAGAATACCATGTTCCATGACCTCTCATCCTTTAATGTTGCGCCTGTCAAGTTCTGCATAATCCTGATGGTGACTCACCTACATTTGAATTGTTTCTTTCTGGCCACTTGTATTTTTGATTTGACATGAGAGTTCTAAAATTCAGCTAGAATTTTCCTTGGATTTTTTTATTTTGGGATCTCTTTCCTGAAGTTATTGGTGGATTCTTTTAATGCCCATTTTGCCCTTTGGTTCCTGGCTATCAGAGGAGTTTCCCTTGATAATTGCTTGAAAGATGCTGTCCAGGTCCTCCTTTTGTTTTGGTTTTAAACTAGTCCAATGATTTCGATATTGTTTCTTCTGGATCTATTTTTTGGATCAGTTGTTTTTTCCTATTAGGTATTTAACATTTTCTTCCATTTCTTCATTCTTTTGAAATTGTTTAACTTATTTTTTATGACTCGTAGAGTCATTAGCTTCCACTTACCCAATTCTAACTTTTAAGGTTTTGTTTTCTTGAGTGACTTTTGTACTTCCTCTTCCACTTGACCAATTGTATTCTTTAAGGAGTTGTATTTTTGTTGGATTTTTGTGCCAATCCTACTCTTTAAGCAGCTTTCAAAACTGTTGAGTATTTTTTCATAATTGTCTGGCATCACTCTCATTTCTTTTCCCATTTTTACTCTACCTCTTTTATATGATTTTAAACTCCTTTTTGAATTTTTCCATGAGTTCTTTTCAGGGTTGAGATGATTTCCCATCTTTCTTTGATGTTTTGCCTATATGTATTTTGCCATTGTTGTCCTCTTCTGAGTTTGTGTCTTGGCCGTTCCTGTCACCATGATAACTTTCTACAGTCAGATTCTATTTATTGTTGTTTTTGCTCATCTTTTGTTTTTTGGGGGAGGAGGGGAGGGACATTTTCCTTTCTTCCAAATTTGAGCTCTACTCCAAGGGTAGAAGGGGCACTATCTCAGGCTTCTTGTGCCAGGCAGTGGAAGCCCTGCCTGTTTACCTGGTGTTGCTGTTTCCCTGAGGCCCCTGGGAGTCCTCATGCCTGGTGCTGCACTGAGGGGTGGGGAGTAGGGTGGCTGTTAATGCAAGGGGCTGTAGGGGTCTGGCAGCTTACCTGGTGCTGAGATGGGGTCCTAGTGGTGGTGTCTGGAGTATGCTGAGGCCTAGTGGGGGTGTTTCTGCATTTCCCTGGGGCTACACTGAAGCACATGGAAGTCTGGCTGCTGGAGGAAGACTATTTGCCCAGGGCTGTGCTGAATCATAAGAAGGTCTGGCTAACTTTCTAGTCATACTAGATGATGGCTATTTACCTGGGGCTATACTTAAGCACATGGTGGTTCTCTGAGCTAGAGTCTGCTGGTTCCCCTGGCTATGCTAAGGCACATGGAGGGTCCTGAGTTGGATTTGCTTGCTCTACCACACTGGGACTCAGGATCTCTCACTGGTTTTCTGTGGTGGTGCTTGCTGCTGGTTTGCTGCGACATTTCCTGTCCTGGAATGTGTTCCCCTTTTACCTGAGTGAGATGAATCTTTCTTGCATATCTTCCAAGTTTCTTGGGCTAAAAGACTGTTTTACCCTGACTTTTTGCTGGTTCTGCTCTTCCAGGATTTCTTTTGGGGTGCTATTTTGTGGTTGTTTGGAGGTGAATATGGGAGAGTTGCGGTGATTTACTGCTTACTCTGCCATCTTGGCTCCTAGAAGTTTTCTCTGTGCATTTCTTATCTACCACATTTATCACTACAGTACATATATCCTTTATTATTAGTAATTCAACAAAAAAAAATATAATCCTCAGTTATCAGAGGCGAAAAGTAGAGTTGAATGATGTTTCAACAATCTGGCTAGCAGCCGTTGTGGGGGTGTAGGACCAAGCTAAGCCCAACAACAAGAACGCTACCAGCACACTGCAAAAGCACAGATTTGATCTGCTTAACTGAGGAAAGCTACGTTAAGGGGTTGACAAGCTTACTTTAATTCAGCATACAAATATCATTCACTTAGTTCGGGGGAAAAGATCAGCACACTGAACTTCAGAGAAAATTACAAACAAATTTCAAACATCAACAGACAGACCAAATACAGATTCATAGTTACCAACATCTAGGTTCAGCCCGGGAGCTCATGAAAGGGGCTGGCCCAGAGTCACATGTACCACCACTGCTGTGGGTAAGAGCTCCAAAGAAGAGGAAACCAACCCCTGGTTTTAGATCTTTTTCAAGGTCAGGGGTGGGTCACACATGCAACTCACCCACGTGACCTAAAATCATCACAAAGAGGCAACTTAAACCCACGTGGTCAAGGAGCCTCTGATGTCCCAAACCTATCACTCAAACTCATGTGTAAACTAGGCCCTCCCCTTAGTTAGCCCCACTGGAGGCCCCACCTTGGTTACCAAGTCACACCCACATAGGTTTTACACCTAATAGGGGTTTAGGCCTGGGGATTAGCACCTAATAAGGCTCAATGAAATACACTGAATTACTCAAAGGAAACAAAAGCCAACTGGGTGCTGAGCCCATTTTGCTTACCAACACAAATGATTTGTTCAATTAGTTGTGTCCAACTCTTTGAGACCCCATCTGGGGTTTTCCTGGCAAAGATACTGAAGTAGTTTGCCATTTCCTATTCCAAATCACTTTACAGATCAGCAACTGAGGTAAACATGTTTAAGTGGCTTGTCCAGTGTCACACAACTAGTAAGTGCCTGGGGCCATCTTTGAACTCAGGAAGACAGGTCTTCCTGGCTTCAGGACTAGCACTCTATCCACTGTGCCACCTACCCACATGGCTTATTTCTTCAGAAAGTAATTGGTCAAGCTTAAAGCTTTCTTATTGACCCTACATTTTATTTATGAGAAAGCCTCTTCAAAGCTCATTTAGTTACATCAGTGATTAAAACTTGACACAGATGAATAATACTACAAAAAATGTCCCCTATCTATTTCTTTAGGATTCACATTATCTTCCTTCATGCTTTCATTATTATTCTTTCTAAAGTACTCATTACTGCTAACAGTCACATCTTATATTACCCTTTCCTTAAAAAGTGGTAGAAATGTTGTACTACCTAATGGATTGCCTCTTTCTTTCAGTGATGTAACAAAACACAAACTGTTGTTATGGTGATGATCACTATCTTGCAACATTTGGCTGGGGCTGGATGATTATAGATCTTTAGAGCAAGGCTCGTTTCCCCCCTCAGTCAGTTCATAGGGACCTCTTTTGTTCTGGCTTGCTCTCCAAATGCAGTGGCTAATGTGCTCTGACTAATGTTTGAGAGTTTAACCAGTGAAGCGATGTGTGAAATCTCAATGCTCTGACTGTATTTACTCAAGAGCTACTTCAATCAACTGTTTAATTTGTGTGACTGTTTTACTGAGCTTTTTATTACAATACAACTTTACTAGGTATTGTTATTGTGTGGCATCATCAGTACTCTGATAAAGTGCTGTATAAACCTTAAAGCATTATATAAATGGGAGCTGTTAGTATTTTGGCATAAGAAAATAAGCTCTGACTGAACAGTCAATGTATATACAATAGCAGAGGGAAGTTCCCAAGATTTTTGGCTCAAGGTTTCCTGAGTGTCTTCGTATTTTTTTTTCATACGGCCTCCAGGCCTAGAGAAATACCTAATAGTTCCACTTACAAGTAGTTATTTCCAAATAAGAATTTACATCCTAAAAACTTAATAGAAGTTTGAAAAAGTAATACAGAAATTGAAAATGAAAAGTACTTTTGTTTCATTCTTTATTTCAGTAATGGTATGTGTGTGCTTGAAGGATGCTGTAAAACTTCTCAAATATGTGAATCTGATTGGAAAACACCACCCTCACTTTCTGTCCCACAGTGATTACTGGACACTTATTATTTATGCCACTCACTCATCTCGTTTCTCAAATATATGATGTCACAAAGCAAAAAGTTGGAGAACTTACTGGCATAGCTTTAAGTAAGCAAAAACCTTACTGCAAACACACAAGTGGCACTGTTTCCTTATTTAAAAAAAATATATTGCAGAGCTCATGTGAGATCACTTAAGTACTCCAGGACACTGCAGTGCACAGTTTGGCATTGTTAGATTTTATTCTTTTTGGTTTTTTTAAATTTGTTTTTAGTTTTCAACATTCATTTCCACAAGATTTTGAATTACAAATTTTCTCCTCATCTCTGCCCTCCCCCTGGCCACAAAGTGGCATGCATTCTGATTGCCCCTTTCTCCAGTCTGTCCTCCCTTCTATCACTCCCTCTCCCCATCTCCATTCCACTAACTTTCCTTTAGGGCAAGATAGATTTATATACCCCATTGCCTATATATCTTATTTCCTAGTTGCATGTAAAAACAAATTTTAACATGTTTTTAGAAATTTGCGTTCCAAATTGTCTCCTTTCTTCCCTCCCCTCCAACCTTCCTTGACAAGGAAAGCAATTCAATATAGATTATACATGTATCATTTTGCAAAACACTTCTGTAATAGTCATGTTGTAAAAGACTGACTATATTTCCCTCCATCCTATCCTGTCCCCTTTTATTCAATTTTCTCCTTTCACCTTGTCCCTTTTCAAAAGTGTTTGATTTTGATTGCTTTCTTGCCAATTTGCCCCCCCCCCTTCTATCCTCTCCCCCCTTATCCCCTCACCCTCTACATTCCTGTAGGGTAAGATACCCAATTTAGTGTGTATGTTATTCCCTCCTTAAGAGAAATCTGATGATAGCAAGATTCACTAATTCCCTTTCACCTGCCCCCTCTTCCCTTCCATTGTAACAGCTTTTTCTTGCCATTTATGTGAGATAATTTGCCCCAATCCATTTCTCCCTGTCTCCTTTTCCAAATATATTCCTCTCTCACCCATTTATTTTATTTTTTTAGATATCCTTTCATATTCAACTCACCTGTGCCCTCTATCTATCTAAATATATATTATATGTATGTATGTATGTATGTATTCCCTTCAACTACCCTAATACTGAGAAAGGTCTCATTAGTTACAACTATCATCTCTCCATGTACGAATGTAAACAAACAGTTCCACTTTAGTAAGTCTCTTATGATTACTCTTTCCTGTTTACCTTTTCAAGCTTTTCTTGCTTCTTGTATTTGAAAGTCAAATTTTCTATTCAGCTCTGGTCTTTTCAACGAGAAAGCCTCTATTTCATTGAAAATCCATATTCCCCCTGAAGTATTATACTCAGTTTTTCTGGGTAGGTGAATCTTAGTTTTAGTCCTACCTTCTTTGACCTCTGGAATATCATATTCCAAGTCCTTCAATACCTTAACTTAGAAGCTGCTAGATCTTGTGTTATCCCAATTGTGTTTCCACGATACTCAAATTGTTTCTTTCTGGCTGCTTGCAATATTTTCTCCTTGACCTGGGAACTCTGGAATTTGGCTGCAGTATTCCAAGGAGTTTTCTTTGGGGGATCTTTTTCAAGAGGTGAATGGTGGATTCTTTCCATTTCTATTTTACCCTATGGTTCTAGAATATCAGGGCAGTTTTCCCTGATAATTTCTGGCTAGGCTCTTTTTTTTTGATCATGGCTTTCAGGTAGTCCAATAATTTTTAAATTATCTCTCCTGGATCTATTTTCCAGGTCAGTGGTTTTTCCAATGAGATATTTCACATCGTCTTCCATTTATTCATTCTTTTGCTTCTGTTTTATAATTTCCTGATTTCTCATAAAATGACTAGCTTCCACTTGCTCCACTCTAATTTCTAAGGCAGTAATTTCTTCAGTGGTCTTTCAGACCTACTTTTCCATTTGGCTAATCCTGCCTTTTAAGGCATTCATCTCCTCATTGGCTTTTGGGAGTTCTTTTGCCATTTGAATTAGTCTATTTTTAAGGTGTTATTTTCTTCAGTATTTTTGAGTCTCCTTTAGCACGTTGTTCCCTCTCTTTTCATAATTTTCTTGCATCTTTCTCATTTTTCTTCCCAACTTTTCCTCTTATTCTCTTACTTGGTTTTCTGAATCCTTTTTGAACTCTTCCATGGCCTGAGGCCAATTCATATTTTTCTTGGAGGCTTTTTGATGTAGGGTCTTTGATTTTGTTGATTCCTCTGGCTGTATGTTTTGATCTTTGTCATCAAAGAAAGATTCTATAGTCTGAGTCCTTCTATGCTACCTGCTCACTTTCCCAGCCTATTACTTGACTTTTGAGCTCTTTGTCAGGTTATGACTGCTTTCGGAGTGGAGAGTGCTCTGTCAGGAGTTTTGCACTGCTGTTTTCAAAGCTACTTCTATTCAGAGGTAGTATGATACTCCTCTCCTGGCCTATGTTTCAGTCTGTGAGTGATCTCAAGCACTCCTTTCTGCCATGTAACTACAAGGAGGACTTCCTCTCCACATCCACCACAAACTGTGCCACACCAGTCCAAGGACTCATCATCCAAGGACCACCAACTAAGACTGTGATTCAGATCCAAGCAGGGTAAAGCAAGAGAACACTGCCTCAGTAACAACAAAGAGATCCCTGCAGATCTGCTTGATTCCTCCATCATCTGTGGGCCTGGAGCTGCAAAAGCAGCCCCTACTGCTGCTGGTGCTGCCACTGCCACGGCTGCAGCCTCCTCCACCATCTCTAGGCTGGGGCCAGATCACACCCTTCTCCCACCCACATCCAACAGTTTCCCACTGACCTACTCAGTTGTCTTTGGTGTTTGTGGGTTGAGAAGTCTGGAAAGTGCCACAGTTGCCAGTGATTCAGTGCCCTGAGGCCTGCTCCATCAGGTCTACTCTGATCTGGTTTCTTCCAGCATGACCCATGCTGGGCTGTGCCCCACTCCCACCATGGTGTGACAAAACTTCCCAGTGACCATGCAGGCATTCTTAGGCTGGAGATTCGTTTCACTCTGTCATTTCATTCTGTAGCTCTAGAATTTGTTTAGAGACATTTGTTACAAGGAAGTCGCTGTTTTCCTGCCACCATCTTGGTTCCACCACCCTCCCCTCAATGTTGGATTATATTCTGACATTAGTTACAAGATATTTAAGACTCAATGTCTTAAAGTTGCTGAATTTGAATAGAACTTTAACAATCCCATAGGGTCTTCATGGGTATGTGGAGGGAGTAGGGAAAACATGCTGAATTATTATTTTCTTAAGGAGATAGAGATCCCTCTCACTAATAGCTATAAATAAAAGTGCTAAGTGGACAGGCAATTTTTCTGCAAAATTTATTCCTTATTTTATCCTACTTATGTTTTCATAGGTGTGAGGAACTCCTTATAAGGAAATTTCCTTTACTGCCTGAGCTAGGAGACAGTTCTATTTATTAAAGTCATAGAGAGTTTTGATGGTCCACTGAGGTTCAATAACTTGCCAGTAATCACAAAGCTAGTATATATCTTTTTTTCTTTTTCTAAAAATTATTCTATTATTTATTTAATATTTTGGTTTTCAACATTGATTCCACAAGATTTTGAGTTAAAATTTTCTCTTCATTTCTACCCTGCCTCCCACTCCAAGATGGCATATATTCTAATTGTCCCATTCCATAGTCAGCCCATCCTTATGTCACCTCACACCCCCCATCACCTTTTTCCTTACTTCCTGTAGGGCAGGATAGAGTTCTATGCCCCCTTCTCTATATATCTTATTTCTCAGTTGAATGCAAAAACAACCTTTTCTTTTGAGCATTTGATTTTAAGAATTTGAGTTCAAAATTCTCTCCCCTCTTCCCTTCCCACCCACCCTCCCTAAGAATGCAAGAAATTCACCATAGGCTACATATATATCATTATGTAAAACACTTCCACAATAATCATGTTGTGAAAGACTAACTGTATTTCCTTCCATCTTATCCTGTCCCTCTTTATTCAATTTTCTCTCTTAACCTTGTCCTTTTTCAAAAGTGTTTGCTTTTAATTACCTCCTCCTCCTATCTCCCCTCCCTTCTGTTGTCCCCCCTTTTTATCCCCTTCCCCTTACTTTCCTGTGAGGTAAGATACACAATTGAGTGTGCATATTATTCCCTCCTTAAGTCAAATCCTATGAGAGTAAGGTTTGCTCATTCTCTTTCACCTGCCCCTCTTCCCTTTCGACAGAACTGCTTTTCCTTGCCACTTTTATGTGAGATAATTTACCCCGTTATATCTCTCCTTTTCACCCTCACTCGATATATTCCTCTCTCATCCCTTAATTTGATTTTATTTTTTTAGATATATTCCCTTCATATTCAACTCACCCTGTGCTCTCTCTCTCTCCATCTCTCTCTCTCTCTCTCTCTCTCTCTCTCTCTCTTTATGTATATATATATATAAAATATATATGTGTGTGTGTGTGTGTGTATACGTATATATATATATATATATATATATATATATATATATATATATATATATATATATATATTCCGTTCAACTACCTTAATACTGACAAAGGTCTCATGAATTACACTCATCTTTCCATGTAGGAATGTAAACAAAATGGTTCCACTTCAGTAAGTCCCTTATGATTTCTCTTTCTTGTTTAACTTTTCATACTTCTCTTGATTCTTGTGTTTGAAAGTCAAATTTTCTATTCAGCTCTGGTCTTTTCACCAAGAATGCTGGAAATTCCTCTATTTTATTGAAAATCCATATTTTGCCTTGGAGCATGATACTCAGTTTTGCTGGTTAGGTGAATCTTAGTTTTAGTCCTAGTTCCTTTGACCTCTGGAATATCATATTCCAAGCCCTTCAATCCATTCATGTAGAAGCTGCTAGATCTTGTGTTATCCTGATTGTTTTTCCACAATACCCAAGTTGTTTCTTTCTGGCTGGTTGCAGTATTTTCTCCTTGACCTGGAAACTCGAATTAGATGACAATATTCCTAGGAGTTTTCTTTTGGGGATCTTTTTCAAGAGGTGATAGGTGGATTCTTTCTATTTCTATTTTACCCTCTGGCTCAAAAATGTCAGAGCAGTTTTCCTTGATAATTTCTTGAAAGATGATGTGTAGGGTCTTTTTTGATCATGGCTTTCAGGTAGTCCAATAATTTTTAAATTATCTCTCCTGGATCTATTCTCCAGGTCAGTGTTTTTTTTTCCGATGAGATATTTTTCATTGTCTTCCATTTTTATATTCCTTTGGTTCTGTTTTTATAATATCTTGATTTCTCATAAAGTCACTAGCTTCCACTTGCTCTAATCTAATTTTTAAGGTAGTATTTTCTTCATTGGTCTTTTGGACCTCCTTTTCCATTTGGCTAATTCTGCTTTTCAAGGCATTCTTCTCCTCATTGGCTTTTTGGAGCTCTTTTGCCATTTGAGTTAGTCTACTTTTACAGTGTTATTTTCTTCAGTATTTTTGGGTCTTCTTTAGCAAGTGGTTGACTTGTTTTTCATGGTTTTATTGCATCTGTCTCATTTCCCTTCCCAATATTTCCTGTACTTCTCTTACTTGCTTTTCCAAATCCTTTCTGAGCTCTTCCATGGCCTGAGACCAATTCATATTTTTCATGGAAGCTTTTGATGTAGGCTCTTTAACTTTGTTGACTTCTTCTGGCTGTATGTTTTGATCTTATTTGTGACCAAAAAAAGATTCAAGAGTCTGAGTCTCAGTCAGAGTCTGCATCCTTTTCCAAGGCCTGGTCATGTTCCCAGCCAACTACTTGACCTTTGAGCTTTTTGTCAGGGTATGACTGCTTGTAGAGTATAGAATGCTTTGTTCCAATCCTTAGAGGTTGTGCTTCTGTTTTCAGAGCTACTTCTACTCCACCATCACAGCAAGCTCTGCCACAGCAGCACTCTTCCTCCCCCAAGAACTGCCAACCAGGATTGCAACCCATATCCAAGCAGGGCAAAGCAAGTTCTGCACTCCCTCTCTGGTCTGTCACTTGGTTCCTCCAAACATGTGAGCCAGGGACTCAGGTAGCAGCTGATGTTGAAGCTCTGAAAGCAGCTGCAGGAGCTTCCTGGTCTTGCAGTTTTCCCACCAACCTGTTCCGTGGTCTTTGGCGTTTGTGTGTTGAGAAGTCTGGTAACTGCCACAGCTCAATGACTCATGGCCCTAAGGCCTGCTTCAGGCCAAACTCCCACTCTGATCTGTCCTGGCACAGCCTATGCTGGGCTGCACTCTGCTCCCAGCACCGTGCAATAGTGCTTTCCACTTTGACCATCCAGGCCAACATGGGCTGGAGACCTGCTTCCTGCTGCTATTTTGTGGGTTCCACAGCTCTAGAATTTGTTCAAAGCCATTTTTTGCAGGTATTTGGAAGGATTTGGGGGAGAGCTTAAGCAAGTTCCTGCTTTCCAGCCACCATCTTGCCTCTGCCCCCAGTATGTATCTTTACTGCAAAATCATCCAGCCATAATGTATCAGATATAGAGCCCAAATCTATGTCTTCTTCACACTAAAACAAGCTCTTCATGCACTATCCTACATAGTCTCTCAATATTTAATCTAAATAATTAAGCAAAAATAATTCTTACCTGCAAAAATTTTTGTCTCATTCCACATATTTAACCTGTTGTCTCTTTGCTAGGAAGTAGGTGATATCCTCCATTATCAGTCATTTGGGAATCATGGCTATTCATTGTGATGATCAAAATTATTAAATCTTTCAAAGTTTTTGAGTATTAAACTACTGGCATAGTGTAAGTTATTCTCCTGGTTTTTGCTCACTTCATTCTGCATTAGTTCACAGCCGGTTTTCTCAGATTTCTCTGAATTTATCCCTTTTATCAGTCTTACAAAATTATAGTATTCCATTACGTTCATGAACCATGATTTATTTTTCTTGACTATCATGATTTCATATAAGTACTCAAATTCTTTGTTTCCCCAGTGGGGAAGATGAGGTGGTAGAAAGAGAAAATAAATGCTTGTTAATAGAAAAAGAATAAATATTTAATCCAAATAAAAAAAAATATATAAATGTACTGTTCATTTTAGCCTTATTTAGTCAATAACTTTGATCAATTTCTAATGTAAAACACAAATCAACATCTTTGCTAAAAATAGGTAACTAAGGCATCATTACATTGCATATACACCCTATTTGTATAAAAGAACTTATTTTCAACCCAAACGACCCTTACTAACATAAAATTTCATCAAAGAAATTGGTAGGAATTGGTCCCAAAATGAAGGACATCCTTTTTTGCTGGAGATAATATTTATCTTCCATTTATTTCAGTGTAATAAGATGTTTCTGAAAGTTTGCTTGGTGTTGAGCAACAGTAGGTGGATTTTAAATTTATATCACTAAGAAGAAAGAGTTTTCATGACAAACAGCAACACAATGTGTTCATTGTTTCAATACTTTCTCTAGCTACAACTTAAGCAGTCATTCTTTTATTTATCAAAATACTGAGAAACTGACTGAAAATAATATTACAAAAGAGATCATCTATATATGAAGATTTACATTTTATAAAGATTTGCCAATGGAACATAAGTCCAGCTATTTTTAACCAAGTATATTTCTTAATCTAATCATCATAATACTTAATTCTCTCATACCCTGAGGGGAAAATGGAAACTTGGCAGAATGGATAAAAGACTGGCCTTGAAGTCAGGAACCTTTTGCCAGTGACATAGTAAAAGGGGGAAAAAAGCAACTAATAAAAACAAAAGAACTGTTTTAAAAATTTTTAATGATTAAAAATAAATAATGCAACAAATAGTGGCCCTATCTATAGCATCCAGCCTATTCTCCAGTCTGCAAAAGTAGGTTAGCAGGCTAAAATTCAATGCAGCTGGCCAGAATCCACGACGGCAGGGGGGTACAATAAATATATGGCAACTTATCTTGACAAAGACACACCACTGTTCCCTTGGTCTGCCTTCTTAGTAAAATAAAAGAAGGTGACATATATGTGACTACTTTAAGTAGAGTTTGCCATTAAGACTTTTAAGTTACAGAAAAAGGCTTTATATAACAAATAAGTTGAAGGGAGACTTTACAATGACTACACTCAGACATACAAATGGTAAAATAAGGGGTGAATACCACATGTAATGGCCAGAAAGGAAAATTGGCTGAATGTTGAACAAATTAGATAAGCAGCACAAATAGTTCATTTTGGAATTTTCACACTTATAATGGATTACTAACAGTGTACTGAAAACCCCTAGAAAATTGTGTAATGTCAGATGAACTCAGGATATATACTCTGACACTGAGTGGGAGACATCTTAGTTCCTCACAATACAGTACTTGGGTCCCACTTCTTCAAACTGTAGTTCATAAGAATTTCATAAAACACATAGGTAGTGCTGATAAGATCCTATGAATTCACCCTTGAAATGGTAAGTTTATAATTATTATTATTATCCTTGTTATTTTCAAATTCAAAGCAAAACATAGCCCATTAAATATATCAGTTTTCAAAAACGGTAATAGATATATTTATTCATCTAAAAGCATTCAGATGGCAAGGAGAACTAATTTGTCTTAATAGCTTTGCTCAGATTTTAAAATCCAAGAAAAAATTTTCACATACCTGATAACATATATTTAAAAATTAAACTTATTAGTAGGAAGAAGACATTTCAACAGAATACATTTTAAAATACTTAAAGAAAATCATTTGTGTGATATCATTTGGCATTTTTATTAATTGTACCAAATGACAACCAAAATTGAGTACAGAGTGTGGAGTAAAGTCACAGAAATGACAATAGTTCATTTACATTATTTATGAAATGTTAAGTTTTCTTTAGTTCTTAAAATTTACTACAAAGAACATCAGAGGCCTGCTTACTGTACTACTTTAGAATGTTTAGTTTTTGATTTCTCAGTCGTTATTTGAACCACTTAGAATTTACATTATGGAACAGTTATAAATAGCAAGACTGAAGTTTTTCCCTTTTGTAAGCTAGTTTAGAGGCAAATATAACCCGTTGAATAATAGTTTAAAATTTTTTTGCTATCTTTTGATCATTCAGTTCATAGATACAAAACTTATTTTAGCCAAATGACCTTACAGACCTTATTAAATCATGGGAATTCTACATTTAGGGCAAAAGGCACTCTACTATTACAATTTCTAAGACTGGTACTATATTCATTTTAATAAGACAATAGGGAAATGGCTTCTGTAATAACATTTCACAATATCTGAGGGAAAAAAATTCCTATAACACTTTGTATTTAAAAACATAGTGTGATTTAGTTAAACAAAAACTAATTTATGTAATTACATTTTTGATACAATAGTCTCCAAAATTTCAGAATATAAGAAAAATCAGAAGACTAAAACAGATTTTTATCTGAAGTTGAATTATAATAATACAGTTGAAAATTATTTTAACTTATCTTTCAATATTAGGAAAAGTTTTAGCATAATTGACCATATCAATAATCAACAACAAAAATCTTTTGATTATACCAAAAAATGCAGAAAATGCCTTTGACAAAATATATCTATTCCTATTAGAAACATTAGAAAGTGTAAGAATCAATGAAGACTTTCTTAAAATGATAAGCAGTAGCAATCTAAAACCATCAGAAACTATCGTCTGTAAGGGGGATAAAACTTTAAGCCTTCCCAAAAAGATCAGTGATGAAGCACAGATCTTTATTATCACCATTATTATTCAATCTTATACCCCTAGAAATGCTAGCTGTAACAATAAGATAAGAAAATAAATTGAAAGAATAAAAATAAGCAATGAGGAAAAAAATTATCATTTCATAAGTGGCATTATAATATACTTAAAGAATCTTAGATAATCAACTAAAAAGCTAATTGAAATAATTAACTTCAGTAAATTTAAAGATATAAAATAAATCCATATACATGATCTATATTCTATATATTATCAAAAGTACCAGGAAGAGATAGAAAAGAAAATTCTATTTAAAATAACTGAAGATAGTATAAAATACTCAGGAATCTACCTGCCAAGACAAACTCAGCGACTATATGAACATAATTACAAAAGACTTTTCACACAAATAAAGACAGAACTAAACAATTGGGGAAATATTATTTGTTAATGGTTAGGTTGACAATTGTACCTGAGTTGATTTGCCTATTCGGTGACATACTAATCAAACTACCAAATAATTCTTTGGAAAAAAATGGTAGCAAAATACATCCAGAAAAATAAAAGGTCAAGAATATAAAGGGAATTAATGGAGAAAAAAATTGTTAAGGAAGTCAACCTCCCAGTTCCAGATTTCAAACTACATTACAAAATGGTAATCATTAAAATAATCTGGTACCAGCCTAAAAATAGAGAGGTGGATCAATGGAATAGCTTAGGCACACAATAAATAGTAGGAAATAACCATACTGATGCAATGTTTGATAAACCCAAAGATCCAAGTTTATCGGACAAGAACTCACTAATTGACAAAAATTGCTGACAAATCTAGAAAGCCTTTGGCAGAAATTAGAAATAGATCAATATCTTGTGCTATACACCAAGATAAGTTCAAAATAGATAAAAGATTTAGAAATAAAAGGTGATCTCATAAGTGGATTAGGCAGCATGGAAAATTTTACCTGTCAGATCTATGCATAAGGGAAGAATTTATGACCCAACAAAAGATAGGATCACAGGATATAAAATGGTAATTTTGAAAATACTAAAATACAAAATTAAGAATTCAACATTTAGGGCAAAAGGCACTTTATTAGTACAATTTCTAAGACTAGTCCTACATTCATTTCAATAAAGTGATAGGGAAACGGCCTCTGTAATAGCATTTGACAAATAAAAACAATGCAGCAGAGATTAGAAGGAAACCAGGAGAGTCTCCCTTACAAAGTGTAATGGCAAGCAGGGTGGGACATTTTCTGTTTGTTTTCTTTTAGAATGCTCAGCACTAAAGCAACCAAGTGCCTTTGAGTCTTGCCTTTGTTTCAATCAAGAGTTTTTGACTGAATCAAGAGTCTTTGATGACCTGCTTAAGCCACAAGAAAACCTAAGCCACATGAGTTTGAGTTTACAACATGGCTAATATAGAAATGTTTTTGCATGACTTCACATGTATGGTTTATATAACATTTCTTGTCTTCACAAAAAGTGAGTGAGAAGTAGGAAGGAAGAAAAGGTGGAGCCAAGAAAGTGGAGCAAAGGCAGGGTCTCACCTAAGGTCCCCTAAACTTCTCCAAATACCTCTAAATAGTGACTCTAAATAAATTCTAGAGTGGCAGAACCTAAAAAATATGGAGTGAAACAACTTTCCAGACTAAGGCAGCTTAAAAGTTCAGCAAGAAAGATCTGTTGGACCAGGGTGAGAGATGAGCACAGTCCAGCACAGACCTGCCAGTGCAGACTGGGTCCCAGCAAACAAGGAGTAGGCCTTAAGTGATTGAATCAGTGAGAACAGTGGGGGTTTCCAGACCTCGCAGTCCACAGACAGTAAAGGGATCAGACAATGTATCAGAAGGAGATTTATAGGGGTCCCTTTGCTGGCAGCAGGGGAAGGACATTGTTGCATTAGAGCTGGGTTACAGTCCTGAGTCTTACTCCCAATATGAGAAGAAGCGCTAACACACAAGAGCTTTCAGCCTCATGAAAGCAGGGACCCTGGTCACAATTCAAGGGTTGAAAAGAGTGCTTTTGGTAGCTTACAAACCAATGCACAGGACAGGAAATTAGTAAACGCATCTCTCCTAGATCATGCCACCTTGGAAAAGCCAAAAACTTAAAGGTCCACAGAATTACCTCTGAAAACACCTGCATAAAAGAAACCTGAAGCTTGGGACAGTGCTCCCTCCACTTTGGAAACAGAGTCCCCCCTTAGCATAGATTTAAAAGTCAAGAAATAGGCTGGAAAATGAACAAACAACAGACTGTTACTGTAGTGACAAGGAAGATCAAAACACACACTCAGAAGAAGACAACAAAACCAAAATACCTGGATCCAAAGCCTCAAAGGTATAGAAGGGAAGGAAAGAATTGTGACTCATTTTTTAAAAAGAATATTAAAAATTAATAAATAATGAATTAAATAAAGAGAAAAAGAAATATCCAGGCAATGATTTGGCATATGGACAAGTTGTAAATATGGGGAAGAGTGAAAGTGTATCTTGTCACAGTCCTTGCCCACACTAGAAGGGTAGATGTTCCTTGAATAGCTCCAAGTCTGGGTGTTCTTACATTTCTAGGCTATTAGGCAAGTCAGTTACGACATCCTCAGAACAACAAGAGATTCCCCACATAAAACGAATAACTCCTGAAGGACATGCTTCTAGAGAGCTAATCTGTGTTAAAACTTCAGCTCCAAAATTGTATAATTTTATTTAGCTGCAATCAACCACATGGGGTAAGTTGTCATGGAGTGGTACATGAAACTCTTCAAATATTGATGAGCCAGGGTAGGTATAAAGTGTTGCAAGTCCTAACTCTGGCTCCAAAAAATGGTGAATATTCTACCATAGCCCATTAATTGTGCTTCAGCTAGGAAGTCCATTGCTTCCCACACCCAGATAAACAAGGCACAACTTAACATAAAATTCAAAGTCAAGAAATAGGCTAGAAACACTATCAAAGAACAACAAAAATAATTTGACCATTAAGAGGAGTTACAGTGGCAGGGAAGACAAAGATATAAACTCTGAAGAAGAAAAAAATATTAAAACAGATACAATCAAAGCCTCAAAGTAAATGGTACTTGGATCCAAGCTCATCAAGAATTACTGGAAGAGTTAAAGAAAGTGACAAGAGTGGTAAAGGAAAAATTGGAAAAAAAGTAAAGAAAGTGGTGAAAGAAAATTATGAAAAGAGAATTAACAGCTTGATAAATGAGGCATAAAAATATCTGAAGAAAATAACACCTTAAAAAACAGAATTGGCATAGGTAAAATGCACAAAAATTCACTGAAGAAAATGATTAATTAGCAGAAAATAATTAAATAGGAGAATTGGTCAAGTGAAAAGAAGAGATACAAAAATTTAATGAAGAAAATAATTCCTTGAAAATTAGAATTCAGCAAGCAGAAGCTAATGATTACATGATACTTGAAGAAACAATAAAGCCCCAAAATGAAAAATAAATCAAAGAAATGTGAAATATTATATTGGAAGAAAACAAATGACATGGAAAATAGATCAAAGAGAGATTATTAAAGAATTCTAGAAATATTTAAAAGCAATAATAAAAAAAGTCCAGACATCTCATTTTAAGAAATTATAAAGGAAAACTCTGCTGACATATAGAATCCAAAAGGCAAAATAGAAATCGAAAGAGTCCGTTGATCATCAGAAAGATATCTCAAAATAAAAACTCAGGAATATTAAACCCAAATTCCAGACCTCCAAGCTCAAGGAAAATAAAAATATTGCAGGCAGCCATAAATAAAGAATTCAAACAGCCACAATCAGGATCATCCAAGGTTTAGCAACTTCCACATTAATGAAGTAGAAAGCTTGGAATATCATATTCTAGAAAACAAAGGAGCTAGGATTACAACCAAGAATAACATATCCAGCAAGTCTGAATATAATCTTGTAGCAGGATGAATGGATATTTAATGAAAAAGAAAACATTTAAGCATTCCTGATAAAAAGACCAGAGCTGAATAGAAAATTTGACATTCAAACACAAAAATTAGGAAAAGCATAAAAGGTAAACATGAAGGAGGAATCATAAGAGACTCAATAAAGTTAAATTCTACATTTCTATATGGGAAGATTACATGTCATTCCTAAGAACAATATCATTATTTGAACAGTTGGAAGAAGTCTACAAGGATAGAGGGCATTAATGTTTTGATTAGGCTGGGATGGTTGCCAAAAAATATAAAGTGATAAGAAAGATGGAAGCATTGGGGAGGAAGGGGAAGGGAGGTAGATTAGGGCAAATTTTTTCTCACTAAAAAGAGGCACACAAGGTGAGCAATGCTTGGAAATCATTCTCATCAGAATATGTTTAAAGAGGGTAGTATCTCTCTATGTGTATGTATATGTGTGTATGTTTATACACACGTATATATGTATACATATATGACACAGACACATACACACATACATGTGGAAGCAATGATCAGAGCAAAACAAACTTTTTAGGAGTGACAGGATAAAAAGAGAGAGAAGGATAAATAAAAAAAATAGAATATAGGGAAAAGTACATTTAACAATCCTAACTGTGAATGCAAATGGGATGAACTCATCCATAAACCAGAAGTGGGTAGGAGAATAGACTAGAAACAAGAAATCAAAAATATGTTGTTTACAAGAGAGACACTCAAAACAGAAAGATATATACAGAGTTTGAAAAAAAGAGCTAGAGCAGAATCTATTATGCTAAAGTTGAAGTAAAAAAAGTCAGGGGTAGCAATCACGATTTCAGAAAAAAGCAAAAGCAAGAAAAAAATAGACATAATTAAAACAGATAATCAGCAAATCTACATTTTGCTAAAAGGTACCACAGATAAAGAGTGAATATTTTAAAATTTTAGAGGAAGTTTCTCAGACAAGGGCCTCATTTCTCAAATGTATAGTAAACAGAGTAAAATTTATAAAAATAAGAGCTATTCACATATTGACAAATAGTAAAAAGATATGAACAAGGCACTTTTCATAAGAAGAAATCAAAGCTGTCTATAGTCATATAAAAATGCTCTAAATCACTATTGATTAAAAATATGAATTAAAACAGCTCTGAGATACCACCTTATATCTATCAGATTGGCTAACATTACAAAAAAGGAAATTGACAAATTTTGAAGAGTACATGGAAAAATTGGGTCACTAATCCTCAGTTGGTAGACTTGGGAACTAGTCTAACCATTCTGGAGAACAATTTCGAACTTTGACCAAAAATGTATATGCCCAGCACACCCAGCAATATCACTACAATGTCTGTATCCTAAAAACCTCAAAGACACACACACACACACACACACACACACACATATATACATACATACATACATACACATACATTTATACATGTATATATGTGTATGTGTATATATACACACATACACACATATGTGAGTGTGTATATACACATACATCCATATATACATACACACACATTCTCTATGTGATGGCAAAAATTTGAAAATTGAAAAGTGACTACATATGTCTGTATAAGCAGAGCCTACAACAAATTGCACACCATTTTGGGGATCAGAGAGGAGAAGAAGGGGGAGAAAGTTTAAAAGTCAATACCTCATGTAAGTGAATGTTGAAAACTAAAAATTAATTAATTATATAAGAAAAAGAAGAACATACCAAGTGAGTCATGTGCTTCTGCTGCCAGGGTAAGACAATTCCAAAGGACTTATAATGAAAAACGCTATTCACCTCCAAAGAAAGAATTGATGGAGTCTGAAAGAAGACTAAAGCATACTTCTTAAAAAAAAAAAAAAAGAAGGGGTGAAACAGTCTTTTTGCCCAAGAAACTTGCAAGATGAACAAGAAATATCTGTTCACTCAGGTTAAAAGGGAACACAGTCCAGGACTCTAAGTATTCCATCTAAGGAAAATATCAGTGGATCCTGAGCTCCACTGTGGTGGAGTGGAAAATGCCAATACCAGGACTCTTCCAACTGCTCAAATGTAGTCCCAGGCAAACAGGCAACTTCCAGCAGCCAGACATCTTCCTCCTTCATTGTAGCCCCAGGGAAACACAGAACCATCCCACCTGCTTCAGCCCATGCTAGTCATCAACACTAGGACCATAGCTCAGCACCAGATAAGCTGCCTGACCCCTACATCCTCCAGAAGGGCCAGTCACCCCCATCCCACCCCTCCAGAGGAGAACTGCCACAAGGGTCCCCTATGGGCCTTAGGGCAACATCAATGCAGCACCAGATAAACAGACAGAGCCTGAAGTCCCTGGCTCAAGAAGCCTGAGGTATTGCCCTTTCCAACCTGAGAGTAGAGCTTGAATTTGAGAGAAAAGGAAAAGGCCAAACAAAAAAAAATGAGCAAAAAACAACAAAAAGAGTCTGACCATAGAAAGTTATCATGATGACAGGAAAGTCCTAGACACAAACTTAAAAGAAGACAACAATGTCAAAACACTTATAGGCAGAACATCAAAGAAAAATGGGAACTGGTCTCAAGCTCAGAAAGAATTCATGAAAGAGCTAAAAAAAAAGGCTTAAAATTATATTACAGAGGTAGAAGGAAAATTGGGAAAAAGAAATGACATTGAGGGAAGAGAATTATGAATAAAAAAAGAGTCAACACCTTGGAAAAAGAAAATGACTCCTTAAAAACTAGAATTGGCCAAATGGAAAAGGATATACAAAATCCATTTAAGAAAACAACTCCTTACAAAGTACAATTGGCCAAACAGAAGAGGAAATGCAAAAGCTAACCGAGCAAAACAACTCCTTAAAATTTGAACTGGACAAGTGGAAGCTAGTGACTCTATGAGACATCAAGAACCAATGAAACAAATTCAAAACAATGAAAAAAAAAGAAAATGTAAATTGGAAAAGCAAATGACCTAGAAAATAAATCTAAGACAGTGTCAGAATCATTGGACTACCTGAAAGCCATGATCAAAATGAGGACCTGGTCAGCATCTTTCAAGCAATTATCAAGGAAAACTGCCCTGATATCTTGGAATGAGAGGACAAAATAATAATTGAAAGAATCCACCAATCATCTCAGGAAAGATATCCAAAATTAAAATCTCTAAGGAACATTATAGCCAACTTTCAGAACTATTGGGTCAGAGAGAATACTGCAAGTGGCTAGAAAGAAGCAATTTAAATACCAGGGAGCCACAATCAGGATTACAGAGAACTTAGCAGCATCAGGGATCATGGAGCATATTCCAGAAGTCAAAGGATCTAGGACTACAACCAATAATCACCTACCTGGTAAAATTAAACATAATACTTCAAGACAAAAAAATGATCATAGAATGAAATAGAAAGATTTCAAGCTTTCATACGTAGACCAGAATGGAACAATAACAACGATCTCCAGTATCAAGACCCAAGAGAAACCTAAAATGGGGAAAAGGGAAAAGAAAACATAAGGGATTCAATGATGCTGAACTGTTTACATCCCTACATGGGAAAACGATACCTGTAATTCTTAAAAATTCTACCTAATAATACAGCTAGAAGGAATATGCTTAACAGAGGAAAGAGGAGTACACTGGGTACAGAAGGAAGGGAGAGGTAGTGTTGTACCAGAAGCGAGCGAGACACACCACAGAGTATAAGTTTTAAGTGGAGAATTTATTAGCCGGCGCCCATCGGGGTACGGCACCACAAATCAATGGCAAATGTGTTGGGGTGATGGCTTGGCTTATATAGGATATGGGGGTACAGAGTGGGGGAGAAGAGGAACAAAGGTCCTGGCTGATCAAAAGATTCAGTCAGGTTATCATACTAGTGGGATAATCTCATTTACATTCCTTGGTGGAGTCACAGAGTCCCAGGGATATCTCCCAGGAAGGGTCTGTCAAGTTATCTCTCAGTGGGATGGTCCTATCTATTGACATTCCAGGAATGAACCAAGGAGTCTCAGGGATATCTGCTAGACAGGATCTGCCAGGTTATCTCTCAGTGGGATGGTCCTATCTATTGACATTCCAGGAAGGAACCAAGGAGTCTCAGGGATATCTGCTAGACAGGATCTGCCAGGTTATCTCTCAGTGGGATGGTCCTATCTATTGACATTCCAGGAAGGAGTCACCGGATCCTAGGGGGCTCGTCAGTAGCTAGGGGTTACTCAGGGGTTCCTAATTTTCCTTGTATTACAGTAGAATGGGGTAAATCATTTCAGATAAAGAGGCACACAAAACCTATTGTGGTGGAGGGAAAGACTGGAGGGTAGGAGATGGGTATTACTTGAACCTTACCCTCATTAACATTGGCTCATAGAGGGAACAATATACAAAATCAGTTGAATATAGAAATCTATCTTAACCAATAGAGAAGTAGGAGGGAATAAGATTAAATAAAGGGGATGGGGTAAGTGACAAAAGAGGACAATCCAAGGAAGGTGGTGGTCAGAAGCAAAACTCTCTCAAGAAGAGAAAGAGGAAAAGTAGAGAGAGGATGAACTGGAGAAAAAAAATGGATGGAGAAAAATACAAAGTTAGTAAACATACCTGTGACTATGAATGGAATGAACTCTCCCATAAAATAGAAGCAGATAGCAGATTAGATCAAAAACCAGAATCCTACAATTTGTTGTTTACAAAAAAGATACTTGTGTATCAGTAATTAAGGTGGGGCTTTTTTACCTTGGAGCACTTATTTAATCAAGTGCCCTTGATTTGTTTCTTTGATTAAATAAGGAGTCTTTGATGACCTCCTTACCTCAAGGAAAAGTCAAGTTTACATGGATTTGAGTCACATGTTTGTGATGCTTTTGGGTCACATGGGTTTGATTGAAATGTTGTGATGGTCATTGACCCCGAACAGGGTATATAAACTCAGAGGGTTTTTTTTTTCTTTCGAGCTCACTCATAGAAGGAGTGTTGAGACTCTGCACAAGCCATTGTAACTGCCCCCCCCCCCACCCCTGCTTTGCTAACCCAGACCCATTGATTGTTTGGTAACTATGAATTGTGATTTGAATCAGACAAGGTTTGTCTGTTGATGTTTGCAATTTCTATTTGCATTTGCTCTGAAGTTCAAGGTGCTGACTTTTCCTCCTGAACTAAGAGAATGGTGTTTGTATGTGTGATTAAAGTAAGATTGTTAGCCCCTTATAGTTGCTTTCCTTAGAAAAGCATATCAAAAGAACCTTTGCTGGCAGCTCTTGTTGCTGGTCTTGTTCGGTCTTATACCTCACCGGCTGCTGCTACTCGAATTGTTGCTGCAACTTGAAGCAGAGAGACACACACAGATTAAAAGTGAGGATCTGGAGAAGAAGCTATTCAGCTGTGTAGAGAGAGAAACAAATGTAGAAGGAGAGAAGAAACCCAGGAATGCAGGAATCCCAAACCAAAGTTCCCAGGTTATGACTCAGTGTACAGTCAATTATCAACATCTGGAATTCAATCTAGAGTTGCACATAGCTGCTTACAAAGGAAGAAGCAGAGATAAGTTGGGGCAGGCTGCCCTTTGGCTAGAGAGAGACAGTCTGGGATAGAATGTTTTGGGAACAAGATGTGTTCATGAGAACTGGATGTGCTTTGGAATTGGGGTTCAGGCACAGGCACCCAAGCAGAAGCTGTTAGAATTTAGGGTCCAAGCACAAGCACCTCATCAGCAGTATGTAGCAACAATGTTGCTAGCAGCTGTTGTGGGGGTATGAGACCAATAACACCAGCCTATAGGAGGGCTGCTAGCACAGGTTCATTGATCTGCTTTTCTAAGGAAAGCAACATTAAGGGGTTTACAATCTCACTTTAATTGAAAATACATGTATCATTCACTTAATTCAGGGGGTAAAGTCAGCACCTTGAACTTCAGAGAAAACACAAACAGAAAATGTAATCAGAAATTATATAAACAGAGCAAATAACACAAATCAACACACAGGCTTCTAGCTGTCTGACCAAGACATTACATACATTAATTTCCAGAGAGAGAAGCACCAACATCTGGGTTTTTCAAAGCCAGGGGGAGCCTTAACAGCTTTCCAGAGTCTCCACATGAACACTCTTCCAATGAGTGCGACCCAAAGCAAAATGCTAACCTATGAGTATATATACACTTCTTCAGGGTCAGAGGGCACAACAACCATGTGACTCAAACTCATGTGACTTAGGCTTTCTAATGACTTAAGTAGGTTATCAAAAAATCTTGATTCAATCACAGACTCTTGATTGAAACAAAGTCTAGACTCAATCGAAGGCATTTGATTACCTTAGTGATGAGAAGAACTAAAAGTCCAAAAGAAAAAAAGAACAAAACAAAAAGTCCCTCTTTGCTTGCCATTACACTGAAGTGAAGAAAGTAGGGGTAGCAATCCTCATCTCAGACAAAGTAAAAGCAAAAACAGACTAAGTTAAAAGAAATAAGGAAGGAAACTACATCTTGCTTGAAGGTACCATAGATAATAAAGTAATATTAATACTAAATCTTTATGCACCAAGTGGTGTACCATCAAAATTCTTTTTTTTTAATTTTTTTATTATTTAATATTTTTTTTTGTTTTCAACACTGATTTCCACAAGATTTTGAGTTACAAATTTTCTCCCCATTTCAACCTTCCCTGCCCCCAAGGTGGCAGATTCTGATTACCCCTTTCCCCAGCCTGGCCTCCCTTCTGTCACCCCACTCCCCCCCTCCCTTATCCCCTATCCCCTTACTTTCTTGTAGGGCAAGATAGATTTCTCCATACCCCATTGCCTGTGTATCTTATTTCCCAGCTGCACATAGAAACAACTTTTTTTTCTTGAACATTTGTTTTTAGAACTTTGAGTTCCATTCTTCTTCCTTCCCCACCCACCCTACTTGAGAGGGCAAGCAATTCAACATAGGCTATACATGCGTGATTATGCAAAACACTTCCACAATAGTCATGTTGTGAAAGACTAACTATATTTTCCTACATCCTATCCTGTCCCCCTTTATTCATTTTTTTCCGTCAACCCCATCATTTTTCAAAAGTGTTTGATTTTGACAACCTCCTCGTCCCATCTGCCTTGCTTTCTATCATACCCCCTACCTCTTATCCCCTGCCCCCCTACTTGCCTGTAGAGTAAGATATCCAATTTAGTGTATATGTTATTCCCTCCTTAAGAGAAATCTGATCAGAGCAAGATTCACTCGTTCCCTTTCACCTGCCCCCTCTTCCCTTCCATTATAAATGCTTTTTCTTGACACTTTTATGTGAGATAATTTACCCCATTCTATCTCTCCCCTTCTCCTTCTCCAAATATATTCCTCTCTCACCCCTTAATTTTATTTCTTTTAGATATCATTCCTTAATATTCAACTCACCCTGTGCCCTCTATCTAATCTATCTATCTATCTATCTACATATGTATATATATATATATATATATACATATTCCCTTCAACTACCCTAATACTGAGAAAGGTCTCATCAGTTGCAAATATCATCTTTCCACGTAGGAATG